>NW_026874014.1:0-153782 GCF_032173495.1 Musca vetustissima | reverse complement strand
TGTCTAATCTAATTGACGCCAACACACGCATATGTTTGTAGTATGGTTGATACAAACCACGAATAAATGTAAACAAAACTAATTTTAATTTAAACACTATTACACATACATATGTATGTATTGTCCGGTGAATTTGTTACAAAATTAGTACATGAAGAAAGCGTCTCAAAATTACATTAAGGGGCCCCCCTTCTTGGGGTCAATTTTTTTTTTGATTTAATTCGAATCTACACTAATTCAAGAATGTCCCTACAAAATTTCAAGTGAACATCGCAAGAACTCTTGAAGATATAGCCGATTTATTGTGTCAGCATCAAGTGACGGCTAAAGGGTTTCTTTAAACGCGTTTTTCTCTTTTGCGAATGGTGGGCACGATAACTCAAAAACTAATAACCCAATCGATTCCAAATTTTTACACGTTTCTCTGTGAGTGTACTGCTATCGTATGAACTAGGATAAAGCCAATCGGTGAAGATCTTTCTTATTTTTTAACTTGGCTTTTGGTCAAAAATCGGTGATTTTCCAAAAATATTTTTTCAAAGGTCCGCCATTTTGTTAATTTTAGAGCGAAGTCAATAATCCTAGTTCATACGAGAGCCAGACATGTACTCTTTCTAACACCGTTGGAATTTTCGGATTCCGATGATCCAGTGAGGAGTTATCATGCCCACCATCAAAAATAAGGACTTTTCTTTAATTACAAAAAACAACAACAAAGCAATAACAAAAATTTTTTGTAAATTATTTTTTTTTCTTTTTTTAAATCTTCAAATATGTATGTACAAAGTTGCAAACCTTAACAAGCATTGGTATTGAATTACCAGCCTATTGAAAATCTTGAAAAATTAAAATCGAGAATGGGTGGGGTTCACTTAAGAGATTTAGGTTATGGTATGTCATGGGTCGTTCGGTTTTGATTTCGGTAAATGTCATATGAATTAGAGCCTGATTAACCACGGTAAATGAGTACACTCTTTAGACACTTGCTCTCTGGTTTCTCTTTTCTTCATACGGTGAATTATCAGTTACTCAGGCTTACACGAAAATGGCCTGAAAGTACCAACTCCATTGTTGAACGTTTCCGTCATGTTTGGCTGCTTAGGTACCAGTTGACGTATATGTATTAATATTATTAATACGCCAACGTTTACTATAAATTAACTATTCATTTTTCATAAAAAGTCTAATTTATATTTTTGTGAACCATAAATGAACTATTGTTTTATAAATTTTAGTTAATTGTTGTAAATTCATGACTCATTGAACGATGTATTGAATTAATTTTGGTAAAAATAATTAACTTTAAACAATTGACATTTTAATCGTACAAATTCATTGACTTTTTATTTCCTATAAATTTATATTGATTTTTATTGTTATTATTTTATTATAATAAATAAATATCAACTGAAATAACCACTAACCTTGTAACATCAGACATAATGGTACCATTATATTATTGTACCATCAAAAGTCCGTGCATGTTTACAACACTATTTCAAAAATTTCCATTATATTTTTTTTTGTTCTGTAAATTAAATGAATGAATATATACATTGGTAAAATTTTGAAATCTACCCCCTCTCACTAGTTTGTGTTTGGAAATTAAAAATCCTCTCATTCATTGCAGCGTCCACAATACACCAGAAAATATTTTTGCTAAATTTGCTGGCATTTGCGTATGCGTTTAATTATTGTTTATTATTTATGTGAAAATTGCCGTGCACAATTTTAAACCTTTTAACTTGATTTAAATATTTAATTAATAGTTATACTTGTATGCATACAATATCACACACACATACACGCATCACACCAATATTTAGAGGGAAATGAGCATTACACTGCTACTACTTCGGCTATTGCTAATGAAGAGCCTGGGTATGTTTTGTAAAATACATAGGCCAGGGATAATGGAACTAAACTTTGGTAGTGAAATATATTTTGGGGAACAATTGCTAAATTAAATATATGTATATATAAAGCAAGCACTGTGGGGAATAAGTAACAAATTGCGGATATTTGTCATTTCGTTTGGAAAAACTGGAAATATTCACACAAATAAATCAGCTGTGCCATATTTCATCTCATTCAGATCATAAATGCAAGCTGTACTTTGTTTAGAATAAAACATGGACAGACAGACAGACAGACGGATGGACAGCATATAAGACGAAACTATTTGCATATTTGGATGCCTTAAAATTTAAGTCATTATGTTGGCTTCAACCGCGTAATAATCTAGAACATTTAATTACATCTTAAATTTATTCCCTTAGTTACCATGCTATTTTGATCCCACTGTGCGTATTTGCATTGCCCCCTAATCTGGCCTTGTTGCAAAATTTTCGAATACACTTTACACTACACCAAACAGCATTGCTGCCTATTTTATTAAACAAAAACGTCATTCCCCCTCCTATTATTCGACTTTTATAAGCTACAATTATTCGAATGTTTTGAAGGGTGGATAAATAGCACGTACACACATACGCGCGCGCACACAAATACATAAGTATGTGTTAAATAAGTAGGATGCACAACTTTGGCATAATTATAGTCTAAACCCCATGTAAAGTCTAGAATGTTACTGAAAAGTTCGGTTCTACTCTGTTGTGTTGTGTTGATAATGAAGTTTAGCTGATGGTAGTAGCCTCCAGAAGAGTCTAAATGTTAATGTGAGGGTGTTTTGTTTTGCCTCGGTGCGGATGTTTAGTAAATTTTGTTTATTTAGGCATTAAAACTATATATGAAAATCTGGGAACATCCAGGCAGCAACAACGATCGAACGAGCAAACCAACCAACAACACTGTCATCAACATACCGACAACAAGACCAAAACATGGTCAAGTCAACAAAACAACTACAACAACAACAATGGCGGCATAAATATAAGTTAACTCGTGCAACAATGGCTATGACAACTAGTAAAAGGAAGTTCCTGGTCATGTTACAAAAGAGTAAAATAATGTATTAAATTTTAGTAATCGGAGAGGAGTTTACTGTGAAAAAAGGACATATTATTTGATGAGCTTAAAGTTTAGGCATTTGCGAAGTTAATGTGTGGATATAATTAGCTTAAAATAAGTATTTAATTTTTTTAATAAAAATCGCAGAGTATAATTTATGGACAGCTATTAAATTAATTAGATTAGAAAAATTAAAATGATATTTTTCTGTTCGCTTTAGAGGTCACAATCATAACCCGAACAATACGAAATTGTATACGCAATGTGCAATGGCTAAGCAATAAGCACAGCTCTTTTGAACCCTGACTTTTGTGTGAACCATGAGGATGACATTAATTAATGGGGGCTTCTAGGAGATGACTCATGTTATGATTACACCTTTAATATCCCCAAAAAGACGTGGCGTTTTATGGGACTATGCTAAACCGGGGATCAATATTGATCATTTAATACAGAGATGTAGTTGTAGCGTTATATAGGCGCTACAGTCTAATAATATTAATAATTTTCAGCACAAAGATGTGCTATATAATGAAACCCCAAAATTCAACTCCGTTAAATAAAGTTTCCAAAATACCAAATATTGGGAGTTACCGTTATATGTGGGCTTTCCCTGAAATTTGAGTTAGTATTAGGATAGGTTAGATTAGGTTGAAAAGAGGGGTGGATGATACCACCAAATGTCCAAATGTCCAATTGAGGCCTGTTGTGCGCTCTGGAACTGCAGAGAAAGTTAGAATTAGTGAAGGTTTAGATTAAAAACATTTGGGTTTGATTCTCTTATAAATCTAGGAATTCCGTGTTATTTGAGAACTCCTTCAGTCTTTTCCATTCACACCCCGTCAGATCGGTTAGTCCGTGAAGAGTGTCATTTCCTAAGAATTGTTTCCGATGGCATGTAAAAGCTGAGCAATGGCACAGGAAATGTTCCAGCGTTTCACCGTCTTCCACACACGCTCTGCACCTGCTGTTATCTTAGCATCCAATCTTGAGAAGATGTGCCTTCAGGCTGAGGTGTTCCGTCAGAATACCCGTCAGTAGGCTTATTTCTTTTTTGCTTAGAGTTAGGATTTGCTTATTTTTGTCTTCACTTGGGTCACCCCATAAAAATTTGGTGATTTTTCTGTCCCCCTCATTTTCCCAAAAGGGTTTTGTGGGTCTCAATCGCCCATTTCCTCATTTCGTCAGTATTAATAATTCTTGGTACGGACATGAAATATACAATGAGAACCCAAAATACTAAATTACAAAATCAAAAAACCCCAAAATTATGAATATTGGGGGCTACCTTGAAACTTGGGTCAATATTAATAATGTTTAGTATGGAGATGTGCTATACAATAATGACCCAAAATGCCAAATTATAGCCAATTCTGTTGAAACGCGTGCCAAAATATCGAATATTTGCGGGTAACGTTACATAAGGGCTACATCAAAACATGGACTGATATATCCGATCCTAGGAGTACTAGCAATGTCTGTGCAAAATTTCAGAGCTCTATCTTAAATATTGTGATTTCTTTCGTGATTTCAACAGACGGACAGACAGAACGACATGTGTAAATAAACATAGAGTTTTATTCTGATCAAAAATATATCTTACTTTGTGAGGTCTCCGGTAAATATTTTGGGGCGTTGCAAACGGAATGACAAATTTAATATACCGTCCATGTATTGGTAAAGGGTATAATGAAGGGGTCTGTAGTTTTAGACGCTTTCTCAAAACATGTACTTAAAAAAAAACTACTGTACGGGCGAGAACCCGGAATTCCCCATTACAGACACTACAGTCTGAACATATGATTAAATTATCGAAAATGGGGTGAGATATTTATTTGAGTGCTATGTCAAAATACCGACCTATATAGACAATTTGTGGGAAAATATTTGTCACCCTCCAGAAATCCGTAATGACAAACTACACTTACATTGGTGGCATATGAGGGCTTCAAATAGGACAATGACTAGCCAATGAAAGTCAACAATTTGAAATTAGTGTAAATTCGGTTAAAAAAATGCGACCATAGTCCCCACAAAAATTTCGGACCAACAGAGGGAATTTCGAAAAATGCAATTTTGGATGTCCCGTAAATATTACATTTTCTACCGTTATATGGGGTGTACTTTATAAAATGGATTGATATAATTCATTTGTGCAATGTCGGAAACCTCTATATTCAATATTGCGATCTCTATCCTGATTTCAGCAGATGGAAGGACGGTTGGGTTTAAAAGAGGGGTTGTTTACACCACCACCATATGTCTAATAATAGTCTTTAGTATTGTTATTCACACCCCCTTATGTCGGTTATTTCGTAAATAGTATCATTTTCCAATCCCAGATCCCCACACGCTTTACACCTGCGGCTTCCCGCGCACCCACGACCGTGTTGCTAGAAATTGTTTTTGGTTTTTACCAGCGTAGACAGTTGACCTCCGCCTGTAGGATTGTATTCTGATCTGACTGGTGGGCTCCACCTGTACGAGACAACATTTGTATTATTTGTTTTCTATCCCATATTTCAATTAATGCGACTACTATTGCTGCAGGCATTCGATCTGACTTAATATTTCTGATTGAGGATTCGATGCAGGCTGTACTATATTAGGTTGGGGAAAAATAAATCCATTATTTTTATATAAACTAGAGGACTTTATTTAATAGGCTTCGGAATGTCCGATTTGGGTCAAATATGCACCGTTTTGTTGCCATTTTAAAGGTAACTTCATAATGCATCTCTATTAGAAGTCCTTCCTTCCCCAGAAACCAAATTTTTTCTCATTAAAATTTTTTGCAATGCAAGAAAAATATGATAATCGCTTGGTGCCTCCGATTCTCCGATTTTTTCCATATTTTCGACGACCGGCCTATCTGTGCAAGGTGCATCTTTAACCCGAAAAGATAATTTTTTGTTCGAATAAACAAAGACTGTTTTTTACTAATCTAGAAGAGGTTGGGCCCTTTGACTCACACAATGTGGTGTAAGTTAGAATCGCTACCAATTAATACTTCGTTACCTGTTCCCTTTGTTTTCTGTACCAGTCTCTACAGCTACGCCATTGGTGGTGGTATCGGCGAGTCTAATGGAATAGCCCACGTTTTTGTGGCATATTGGGTTTTTGGGTACAATTTTTGGTAATTTATACGGTTTAGTCAGTCCAATGTACTTGAATTAGCCCGGTGTATATATTACTTCAATTTATTTTTTCATCAGATCCATTATTGCCGTCTCAATACAATGGATGTACTACCAGCATACTACAAGGATAGTCCCATTTTTGTTCTCCTTCCTGTAGAAAACTCTCCACTTTTTCACCAGCAGTGTGTTGTTCTGCAACGACCGTCGCGTCTTTTAGTTGAGGAATTTCCTCACTTGTTTATGTTTAGAAGTCTCGTTTATGGATACGATATTTGCTACTAATTTCATAAGGGCTTCTATGCTACTTGATGATTCAAATTGTATCAGTGATAGTCCCCTGCAGATGGGGCTCCATGATTTTATTATTGGCCGCATCCATCATCTCCTTTTTATACCCTTCACCACACTGTGATACAGCGAATTACGGCTTTGTGCATATGTTTGTAACAGGCAAAAGGAAACTAGATTGACCCCTAGTTCCTTTTGAGAATACGCATAGAATCACTTTCTGAGTCGATTTATGCATATCCGTCCGTCTGTGCTTGTTAAATTGTAAACAAAGTACAGGTTGAATTTATGATTCGATTTGGATGATATTTGGCACAGCTCATTTGTTTTGTCCAAGTACCAACCCTATTGAAACTGTTCGTCTTAGACTTGTTTCGTAAGAATATTGGTTTCGGTGTTGGCCGTAAGATTTTAAAGGTAATATATTTATGGTCAGAGGAGTATATTCCATTCTTGAACCTCATCTATTAGGTTTGCTGAATACATAGTTATATCTAATAACTCCTCTCTTATTCTATTAACGAAGGTTGGTTTATTACCTCTTTTAAGGGTTATTAGATCGTTAGTATTGATGAAATCTAAGAGGGTCTGACCTCATTTGTTATTTTATTGCTCACCAGTTACCAATCAGTACTTCGTTGCCCGTTCCGTATTTTAGCAGTTCATGGTTTGTAAATTAGTCTTACGTCTATAATGCTATTGATTAATTTTTCCATAAAAATCATTATGCCGTCTCACTCCGATAAACGATGTTCTTGGGAGTGGGCATGTTCTCATCCAATCCTTGCCTTCTCAATCTTGAAGTGGACACGTAGTATGTCTTACCTTTAGCCAAAGTTGAACGATATCAATATTAATATGCATATCTCCCGAATTTATTTTCGTGTGGTATACTTACCTGACTGAATTTTTGGGAGAAATTTTTTTGTTGATATGCTATGAAACTTCCAAGGATATGTACCAAGTATTTAATCCCAATTACAAATGTCCCAAGTAAAACATTCAACAGTCATTATTTTCTGTCATAAATTTAGAATTTTAATAGCTAAATAAAACTCTGTCCTTGAATATCTTTTATATTCACACTAGGAAAGCCTTACAAAATTATCACGTTATCTCTAGTTTAACAGGAGTCTATTTCCGTAGTAATAAATTTTCAATATGTCAATAAATGTATTTTTTGTAAACTTATTTATATCTACGCTACACGAATCGAAGCAACAACAAAAATACATAAAAAATATTGCACTTCATTTGGATGTTTTATGAAAGCAACAAAATTCGAGAGTAACCAAACATTTATGTTTATGGTTATATTTTTGGCCAAAAGCCTAAACAATTTCTTTGGTGTATGCAATATGTACGTTTGCGTATGTATGTGTGTGTGCAAAGATCAAGTAGTCAACATTATAATGTTTGGTTTGTACATAAAAAATCGTTTGGTTATATGCCTTTCCGCTAAGAAAGCGGGATACCCTCCAGTGCCGGAGACAACTTATTGCATATAAATTGAATTTTGTTGGTAATAAAAAGAGCGCAGGAAAAAATAGTAATACGAGGAGTGTAAAAGAAGCGGAAATTATCCAGCCATGTGACATAAAGGGGACCAGCGAACAATTTGAGAAGTTTGTGAGATAATTTTCTCTAGGACATGTTTATGGACAGAAATAAAAAATCACAAGTCGGGCTGAACTTTTTACACCTCCAAAATGTGGTAATTTTCCAGTTTCATTAAATAGGTCGAAACCTTTATAGGTCATTGTACATTTACAGCCACTCATATGAAATCAAACTGTAGCAGGTGGGTGGGAAAATGAGGCGGGACCTTTATATCGCATATTTTCTGATTTTTTTCTCTTCCTAGAATGCAGAATATTCAATTACAAGCACCTCGGTGGGGAAATACAACTAAAACCTTTAAAATAGTAAAAAGGAGTCTGGAACTTTCTCTGGGGATATATACAAAATGTTACCATTATTGAACATTTCTTGCGTTGTCACTCTTTATGAATTCCAAACTTAAAAATGTGTCTAAAACTTTCAAAATACTGAAAATGAGGCGGGCCCATTATATGTGGTAAACTCACCAAAAAATGGATCGGCATATACTATTTTCAATACCAAATATCGTTAGCAATGTCTTTGCAAATTTTCAAAGCTCAGATAGGCGAAAATTGTAACATCTCCATCTACTTTTTGGTAAAGTGTACCAAAATGTTTGCTGGGCATTATTACTTGTGAAATGCATATAAAAAGGATTCTTTCTCCTTTTTTATTATTCCGCTATATGAATACTTAAAGACTTGTGTATGTATTTACACTAAATGTGTTGGTGTATGTATGTGTTTAACTTATTTCTACATATTGTATTTATATGGCAGCAAAAAGGCATTGCCTTCTTTGCAACTTCATATGCCAATGCAATATAAAAATATGTGTGTACAACCAACAACAATAACGACTTTGTGTGTGTGTGTTTGTGTCCGTTTATGTTAAGGAAGGAAACATATTTTTCTCGGTTATAACATACGAATATGTGTATACAAATTGTGTATATAATAATAAAAATATGTATAATAAAAAGGATATCATATTTATTTGATTTCAATTGAATTATAGATGATTGTGAGATATTTATATTTATAGGCAAGGACTTATAAAAGAAACAATTTATTTATTTTTTAAAAGTTCTTAAATATTTTCAAGAGGCCTTAATTGATGGTTTTAAGAGTATTTTCTAAACAAATTTTAAAGGTTCCACTAACAGTTTTATAACATTGTTGTTCACGGTTTACAAATGACATGAGGTCAAAATCATAATTTCATATTTTTGTAAATACAATTTATATTTGAAAAATTTTAATATAGCATTAAAATGTGTCAAAATATAAACATGGAATGACTGTTAATTAAATAGAAGCGACTGGTGATTACAAGGGAAGTAAAAATTATTAGTAATTTGGAGATGACCATCAAAAGTTTTGTATATGGGCAATATTGCCAATTTTTTAATATTCCATTTTCAAAAACTCAGCTTTTTTGTTTTTGTGGCACATCATTGATTTTTGGTACACCTATAGAGAATGTTCTGACTCCGAAACCGTTCGCAATCAAATTTTTGGTTGAGGTTTTAATTTTGGGCATAAGAAATAAATCTTAAAATTATGCCGTTTATTATATTGACCAAACACGTTGATATAGATCTTCCTCCGTAAAATAAGAATATGAATATATTATAATAATCCCGATAAAGTTGCACATCTTCGCGAAATATGAGAAATATAAAAAATATAGCCGATTACATCAATATTTTCATTATATTAATGACATACACACACCTAAAATTAATTTAAAAATATCTACATAATCTAAACACCATGATGAATCAAAAGATATCAAAATCACACAAGTCCGTGAAGCAGTTTGTAAATCACAGCGACAACAAAAAATATTTGTTTTTGGTTCGAAAAAATAATGTCATTATATTTATTTTTTAATTTTATACAAGAAATTTCAGAAAAAAAATGTTGGGGTCATTCTGCTATTTTACCCGAATTTCGCCGAAAAATTTACATATATAATAATCACTTTTTGTGTATAAGTATACGCCTTGCGGATTATATCAAGACCCTTCCGATAAATCTTAGGGTTCTATAAATAGGAATAAATCTTAAAAAAATCATTGATGCGCATGCGTTTTCCAGGAAGTACTGAAGTTTATTTTCCAATCCATATATATTTTGCGAAATTTCATTTTACGGCTAAGATGTGCCACACGTTGAATTGAAGTACCCAAAAAATCGTAAAACGCGAATAATTTCCGAAAACTTCATATGTCATTAAAGCGCATCCGATTTCGGTGTGCACCCTATACCGATTCAATGTGGTACATTGATCTATACCGATTTCAATGTGGTACAGTACATCGATCTATACCGATTTCAATGTGGTACATTAAGAACCATGGATGTCCCAGCTCACACTATTTTTGAGATAAATTGGGTACATCTCTCTTTCGGCTGAAGTTTTTAAAGTTCTCTTTTCGAAAAAGATCAAAATCCGTATGAGGTCATTTATTGAAGCGGAAATGATCCACAGAAAACGCAAAAAAAAACGCGATATTTTCAAAAACATTTTGTGCCAAATTTCGTGTTTTTGGAAGGCCAGTTCCCGCCGTTCTAGTAGATGGATTTTCACGAAGAAGATTTGTAATACACAAAATACATATTAAATTATACAAAGACTCGCGACTACAATAATCTTATAATCGATTTTTAGAAATTCCTGTTTGCGTATTAAAGCTAGAAGTAAAATTCAAATAACACATATTCTTACCAAAAATTATCAATTCTGGTCAAGTTTTTGGGGTAAGCCCTACATAACTGTACCACCCTTATTTTGTTTTATGGGGGGATATTGTGCGTGTTTTTCAACTAAATTACCTGTAATTTAGTATTTTGAATTCTCATTGGGTGTGAAAATAATCAATATTGGCATATGTTTCGGGTAAACGCCATATAATCGGACCATACATTATTCGGTGTATTGGTGATTTTGGTCATGTTTTTAAACCAAATTGGCTAAATTTTAATTTTAATTAATTAATTAGTTTAATTAGTTTTATACTCATAATACATAAACCAGCGATTTCATGCTAAGAAACTGCTAAGAAATGAAATTTTATTTTTTTGGTTGATCCGCCATTTTGTATCATCTTATTTGATTTTCAAAATTTAACTTTTTCTTACAGAATCGTAATCAGCATCCCCGAAACCCTTATATGTGATATTTATTTTGTAATCCCAATAATTTGGATCTCTGGCCCATAGTGGGATCGTTAGAACAGGTGTAAATTGACAATCTATATCTTATATTCCGGATCTAAATTCCCAAACCTGTTTTAATGGTAGAATGTTAACTATCTGGAACCTTGCCAACAAAATTATAAAAACTTCAAGATTTGTTTTTTTTAACTTACATCAATTATGAAGATTGAGTTTATAGTTTAACTCCTCATTCTGCCATTCATATGAGGGCTTATTTAATTAAAATTAATGAGGGCACCTAGAAAAAAAACTCATGTTATGATAGGACCTCGAACATATCGAAAAATACGTGAGAAAAAGATGATTTAAATTCTCAAAATATCGAATAGTGGTGCTACCGTTATATGGGGAGATCAATATTGAGATTTGACAGCCAATTAAAATACAAAATACCAAATTACCGTTATATGCAGGACCACACCAAAAAATATAGCCGATTACTTCAATATTTTCATTATATTAATGACATACACACACCTAAAAATTAATTTAAAACCCGCAAACCGCTTCACACAAGTCCGTGAAGCGGTTTGTATATCACAGCGACAACAAAACAAGATATTGAGGAAAAATATTTGTTTTTGGTTCGAAAAAATAATGTCATCATATTTATTTTTTAATTTTATACAAGAAATTTCAGAAAAAAATGTTGGGGTTATTCTGCTATTTGACCCGAATTTCGCCGAAAAAATGTACATATATAATAATAATCACTTTTTGTGTATAAGTATACGCCTTGCGGATTATATCAAGACCCTTCCGATAAATCTTAGGATTCTATAAATAGGAAAAAATCTTAAAAAAATAATATTATAAAATATACATTTTAAATTGCGTCTAAATCGCGTAATTCTCAAAATCATTTGATGCGCATGCGGTTTCCAGGAAGTACTGAAGTTTATCTTCCAATCCGTATATATTTTGCGAAATTTCATTAGACGGCTAAGATGTGCCACACGTTGAATTGAAGTACCCAAAAAAACGTAAAACGTGAATAATTTCCGAAAACTCCATATGCCATTAACGCGCATCCGATTTCGGTGTGCACCCTAAAAAAATTCATCGATCTATACCAATTTCAATGTGGTCCATTAAAAAGCATGGATGTGCCAGCTCACACTATTTTTGAGATAGTTTGGGTACATCTCTCTTTCGGCTGAAGTTTTTAAAGATCTCTTTTCGAAAAAGATCAAAATCCGTATGAGGTCATTTATTGAAGCGGAAATGATCCACAGAAAACGCAAATAAATCCGCGATATTTTCAAAAACATTTTGTGCCAAATTTCGTGTTTTTGGAAGGCCAGTTCCCGCCGTTCTTGTAGATGGATTTTCACGAAGAAGATTTTATATCATCCGAAACGTAAAAAACCGTATCATTCAGTTGACAGATCTAAGAATTTGGCCCGAAAAATAGGTTTTTTAGAAATTTGATCGCACAAAATGTTCACTTTTGGGTGAGTATTACTCTGAAGCTGTGCATACTACATACACAAAATACATATCAAATTACGCAGGCTCGCGACTACAATAATCTTATAATCGATTTTTAGAAATTCCTCTTTACGTATTAAAGCTAGAAGTAAAATAAAAAAAAACACTCAAAATAGAGCTTCAAAATGTCAGCATCATTTAAAGGTAGATGCAGTTAAAATTTTGAAAAATGATACATAAGGGGTGTAGTCCCCATTTTGTTGGCTTCTAGTTTTACTTTGACACGAAGTGGTTTAATCACAAATCGATAGAGGACAGTACAGGTCGCATTTATGAACCGATTTGGATGAAATTTGACACGAGTCACTTATTTGGCCCAAGGACCCTATTGAAATTGGGAGAAATCGGTTCAGATTTAGATATAGGTCCCATATATATTATCGTCCGATTTAAGGTAAATGGGGCACCAATGGTCCTATATATCTTTCGATTTGCATGAAATTTAGCACAGCGTACTAAACTAGATCCAGAATGATATGTGCAAAGTTTCGAGAAAATCGGTTCAGATTTAGATATAGCTCCCGCATATAGTTTCGTCCGATTTTATATAAATGGTCCCTATATATCATTCCATTTGCATGAAATTTGGCATAGAGTAATGAATTAGGTACAGAATGATGTTTGCCGAGTTTCGAGAAAATCGGTTCAGATTTTGATATAGCTCCCATATATAGTTTCGTCCGATTTTATATAAATGGTGCACCAAAGTCCCTATATACCTTTCGATTTGCACGAATTTTGGCATTGAGTACTGAATTAGGTCCAGAATGATGTGTGCTAAGTTTCGTGAAAATCGGTACAGATTTAGATATAACTCCCACATATAGTTTTGTCCGATTCTATGTAAATGGTGCACCAAAGTGTCTATATACTTTTCGATTTGCATGACATTTTGTAAAGCGTACTGAATTAAGTCTAGAATGATGTGTGCTAAGTTTCGCGAAAATCGGTTCAAATATAGATATAGCTCCCGTATATATTTTCGTCCAATTTAACGTAAATGGGGCACCAAAGTCCCTATATATCCTTCGATTTACACGAATTTTGGCATAAAGTACTGAATTAGGTCCAGAATGATGTGCGCCTAGTTTAGAGAAAATCGGTTCAGATTTAGATATAACTCCAATATATATTTTCCTCCGATTAAATGTAAATTGTGCACTAAAGAACCAAAGGTTGGTCGACCCGCACACAATTTTGTACAATGTGCTGAAGTTAATATAACCTTGTGTGTGTCAAATTTTCTTGAATTTGGTTCAGATTTACATATGGTTCCTATATAAACTTTAGTCCGATTTTAAGTAAATGGTGTACTAAACACCCATAGCCGATTGGCAAAGAGTACTGAAATTAGAATAAATTAATCTCAGGCAAGTTTCCTTGAAATCGGTTCAGAGTTAGATATAGCATAGCTTTCATATATAATTTCGAGCTATTCATGTTGATTGTAAACCAAATAATCAATGGGTGCTTGATTGATATTACATTTTAAACAGTGAAGCATACCAAATAGCGTGTGTCAAGTTTGCTTTAAATCGATTTACAAAATTTAGCATAGGTTGCAGAATGACATGTGTAGGGATTGATGTTAGTCGGTTTACATATAGATAAATATCACATAAGTTCGTTCAATTTCAATTTCACGTCAATGTTCCTGCGAAAAGGCGACGTCTGTAAGGATACATATGTAGAATATACCCAAAGTGGTGAAGGGTAATATATAGTCGGCCCAGTCCGACTTTACTACTTTCCTTACTGGTTTTACATTAAAGTAGACACAGCTTCCACCAAAATAAAGTTGGAGGTCAATATGATGAACAGTTTGCAACGACAGATCAATTAACCCGAAACTATTCACTTTTTTCATATACTTAAGTAATTCCCGAGTTATGAAGGGGTGAACCTCCGCTTCAGCTATGTTAAAAAATTGGCAATATTGCCCATATATATAAAGATTTTGCAGGAAAATTTTAGTTTCAGAACCTAGTGCCAAGCAGTGCCAGAGTATATTTTAATTGTTATAGAATTAGTCGACATTATCTCTATTTTGGGTTCGAATTGTGTAGCACATATTCTTACCAAAAATTATCAATTTTGGTCCAGTTTTTGGAGCAGCTCCCACATAACGGTACCACCCTAATTTGTTTTATGGGGGGATATTGTGCGTGTTTTTCAGCTAAATTACCTGTAATTTAGTATTTTGAATTCTCATCGGGTGTGAAAACAATCTATATGAACGTATGTTTCTGGTAAACGCCGTATAATCGGACCATACATTATTCGGTGTATTGATGATTTTGGTCATGCTTTTAAACCAAATTGGCTATATTTTAATTTTAATTAATTGATTAGTTTAATTAGTTTTATACCCATATTACATAAACTAGTGATTTCATGCTAAGAAACTGCTAAGAAATGAAATTTTATTTTTTTGGTTGATCCGCCATTTTGTATCATCTTATTTGATTTTCAAAATTTAACTTTTTCTTACAGAATCGTAATCAGCATCCCCGAAACCCTTATGTGTGATATTTATTTTGTAATCCCAATAAATTGGATCTGTGGCCTATAGTGGGTTCGTCAGAACAAGTGTAAATTGACAATCTATATCTTATATTCCGGATCTAAATTCCCAAACCTGTTTTAATGGTAGAATGTTAACTATCTGGAACCTTGCCAACCAAATTATAAAAACTTCAGGATTTTTTTTTATCTTAGATCAATTTTGAAGATTGAGTTTATAGGTTAACTCCTCATTCTGATATGCATACGAGGGATTATTTAATTAATGAGGGAACCTAGAAAAAACTCATTTTATGATAGGACCTCGAACTTATCGAAAAATACGTGAGACAAAGATGATTAAAATTCTCAAAATATCTAATAATGGTGCTGCCGTTATATGGGGCTATAATAAAACAGAGATCAAATTAAGAGTTTTGGTACAGCCAATCAAAATACCAAATACCTAAATATAAAAACTAGTACCAAAAATATATAACAAATTAGTATTTGTTAACATTTTTTACAGTTTTTTTAAAAAAAGTAAAATTTGCCGAATGTGCCCCTACCCGGGATAGCTTCGGCATTTTATGGGGCACATTCGGCACTATGACTAGTCTGGTAATTATCACCGCTATCAGTCTGGTTGAAATTCACATCATTTACAGGTTCTATTTTGTTTTAAAGCTATATTTTCCAACAGCGGACGTTAACGTCTCAGGCGACATGGTATTTATTAAGTTGGTTGGGTTTTGGTAATTTTTAATAAGATTATGATCAGGGTGCAATTTAATATTCACAACTTTGTACAGAAGTGATCGGATATTGTATCTTTCCGATTAGTCCTGATGAGAGGACATCGACGGACTGCCTGATAGCCATGTGACCGCGAAGGATCTTCTATGGGTTTCTTTTATTAGTTTTCCAGACGCTCTGTTTTAATCGATCACTGCATAGTAGACCTCGTCCTCGTAAATTACTGTAATGTTATGTTTTTTAACCCTACCAACAATTATTAATATCGAACTCCGTTTTGGCATAACTCCTATATTATGGTAACATGCACTATTCAGGACTTCAATAATTTTGTACCTCTTTTTTAACCATCACGCTTCATATTCAGTATGTTCAAGGTCCTTGCCCAACATGTGTATCAGAAGTTTCGTTTTCCCCTGAAAATTTCCCTGGCCTTCCGCCAGGTTTCATATTATTAATTTTTTCTCTATAAAATACAAATTTATATGTGATGAACATATTTTGAGAATTTTCCATAATTGACCATTTCTTATACGCTGACAATTTTCGACTAAAAAAGAACTACGAAGTTATGAAATCATAAAACTTCAAAAAAAAAAAAAAAAATGTATGGAAATGCAAATATCCTTAAACATATATTTTGCAACATTTTCGCGGATTTTTCTCGAAATGTTCCTTCTTTAAAAACATTCCACTTTAATAACAGACAACTGAAAGTAATTTATTTCATAAAAACCTTCCCACTGCAATTACCGACAATTGAAACCCATTTTGAGTAAAATCGGTCCAGCTGCTCATAATTGATGAGTTACTATACATTTTATACTCCATTTTTATACCCTTCTTCACACTGTGGTACAGGGTATTATGTCTTTGTGCATATGTTTGTAACAGGCAAAAATAATCGAGATAGACCCATGGTTCCTTTTGAGAATATGCATAGAATCACTTTCTAAGTCGATTTATGCATGTCCGTCCGTCCGTCTGTCCATGTTAAATTGTAAACGAAGTACAGGTCGCATTTATGATCCGAATTGGATAAAATTTGGCACAGTTAACTTATTTCGCGCAAGGACGAACCCTATTGAAATTGGGAAAAATCGAATCAGATTTAGATATAGCTCCCATATATATTTTCATCCGATTTAAGGTAAATGGTGCACCAAAGTCCCTATATATATTTCGATTTGCACGAAATTTGGCACAGCGTAATGAATAAGGTCACGAATGATGTGTGCGAAGTTTCGCGAAAATCGGTTCAGGTTTAGATATAGCTCCCAAAGACCCTATATATGTTTCGATTTGCACGAATTTTGGTATAGGGTACTGAATTAAGTGTAGAATGATGTTGCTAAGCTTCGTGAAAAGATCCATAGCTTGGCCGATTGACACAACGTGATGATCTTATATAAATTTGTCTCTGGCAAGTTTCCCTGAAATTTATTCAGATATAGATTTATAACAAAACGCGTCGTCTGTTAGGATACATATGTAAAATATACCCAAAGTGGTGAAGGGTATCATATAGTCGGCCCAGTCCGACTTTACTACTTTCCTTACTGGTTATATATATAGATTTACTCGAAACCCTTGTATATTTGATGTTATAAACAAATGTTTTTTTGCAATAGATTTTTATTTATGCCACTTCTTTATGTATTATTTTCCCCCCTATTGCAGGTCATCAACAATTGCCTTTGTACCGCAACAACCATGGCTGCTGAATGCCAGTATACGTGAAAATATTCTATTTGGCGAATCATTTCGACCGAAACGTTATGACTTTGTGTTGGATGCCTGTGCTCTAAAGCCGGACATAGATTTGATGCCAGCGGGAGATTTAACTGTTATCGGCGAGAGAGGCATTAATTTGTCGGGTGGCCAAAGGCAACGTGTGGCAATTGCCAGAGCCTTGTATTCATCGGCCAATGTGGTGATAATGGTAAGGAATAACAACCAAAATTTTCATATTTTTTTTTAATAATTTGATATCAATCGAAAAATATTTGGAATTGTATGGGAGTAAGTGTGGGGTGTTCTTGGCCATGATGCTTCGAGTTAAACTGATGTCATTTGTCATAATATTTTTGCTCGGCGTAATTCTTCTCTTCGTTCAACTTTTAATATTTCGTTCTTTCATTTAACCATGTCTGTTTTCCTTTCTCATTTCAAGGATGATCCCTTATCATCGCTGGACAATGAAGTGGCCCGTCACATTTTCGAACAGAGCATTAAGAAGATGCTGCTGAAAGCCAATCGCACTGTCATTTTGGTGACACAACAATTAAATCTGGTACAACAGGCGCACAATGTAAGTAACCCTACAGCCAAACTGAAAATCCATTCGAAAAAGGCATCCCCCCATCGCCCCGCAAACATTTTATTTTATGACATTTCTGTTAGCTTTGGATTTGAAAACAGAGACATTATTAAAACATCATGATCATCATCATCGTCATTGCCAATGGCCTTAAGGTGTGAGTGACAGTTATTGGTAAATTAATCAAACAAAAATGACATTTGCAATTTTTTGTGTTCTTGTTGTTCTCTTTTGAAATGTTTGCCAAATGTCAACATCCTCTCACCCAAACCCTTGTCAGATATCATTTTATCTATTTCCTATTAGAAAATGTTCATTGATTCGAATTTTCTATTTTTTATTAGAAATTTTGTTTGTCCATTATGTGAAAATTTCAGCATCTCTTGACTTTTCCTGGAAATATGAATTTAATTTATTGCATTGCTTGTCCTCTACTGCTGACTATCCAATTCATAAACACTTGTAATGCCTTGTTTCCGAACCTTTTCATTTCAATGACATTTTTTCCATCATCTCCTTCTTTCATCTGCTTTGGCGGATGTTGGAATACGAGTAAATTTTTTGAAATATTGAATCGCTCTCTTTGCCTTGCTGTTGTTGTTTTTGTTTTTTTTTTGTTATTTGTCGTCATCTCTTTTGCAGTTAATTGTATTGAAAGATGGTTGTCTTCAGGCATCCGGCAGCTATAAGGAGATCGCAGCCACTCATCCACACATAATCGCCAAATGGAATTCAATAATTGCAAAAGCCAATGAAAAGGAACAACAAAACAAGTAAGTACAAGAATTCCCTTTTTCATAGGAAAAAGGGCAAAGTGAGTTTTTCGTGATTAATGTTATTTGAATGCGGGAAAAAAGTTTGATGGGAAATGGTAAATTAAAATTTGTTCGCCAGCAGTCTTTTAGACATTTTTGTAGTAACAACAGTAATTGCAATTAGGGGAGACTGGGACACTTTCGGCATCGGGGCACATTCGGCAATCGCGTTTTCGATATGAACCGGACATCACTTGCTTTGATACATAGGTATCGAATACCAAAATAAATAACTGTTGCAAAGTTTGAAATCTCAAGCTAATATACTTATTTAGATGCAGGGTTTTTTGTATTTTTACAGATGTTTTTGTAATATTTCCATTCCATTTCGTAAGTGTTTCGGGTATAATACTTCTAAATTCTTAAGGCAGTATTATTAGAAAATAGTTAATTACAATGTGCATTCTTATAAAAATAATTAAAAATATAACGTTTTTAGAAGATTGATAGACATACATGAAAAAAATACCTTCAGGATAGATGCGGTATTTTGATGTGGGGCACATTCGGCCATATACAGATAGTGCGATATTATTCCCTTAAAATGTTTTTGAGTTTGTCTTGAAAAATAATCCTTTAATATGGTTCGAAATTACATATATAAGACCAAAACTTCTTGTATTGACGAAAATGCGATAGAAAAAAGCTATTTCTGATGTTGTGTGTGGCCTTGAGATGTCAACGTCCGCCGCCAGAAAATATAGCATTAAAAATCCAACTTTGAGTCGCATATTCAAGCAAAATGGAACATTTAGAGGACCTGAATTTCAACCCCACTGATAGCGGTGTCTATGGTGCCGAATGACAGGGCCATAACTATCGTTTCGAATGTGCCCCTTCAAATGCCGAAGCTATACCGGGTAGGGGCACATTCGGCGAATGCGACATTTTTTTACAAAACTGTAAAAATGTTTAACTAATACTAATTTATTATATGTTTTTGGTACAAGTTTTGATAATTAAGTATCCGGGGATAATAAACAGCTATAACGTTTTTATATCTATTGTATAAGTACTGTGATATAGAGCTCTAAAAAAAAGTGCCGAAGGTGCCCCAATCTCCCCTACCAGACGAAACTGAAATGGTAAAAAAAGTACAGGTAGCATTTTTGATTCGAATTGGAGGACATTTGGCACAACTGATTTATTTGGTACAAGGACGAACCCAATTGAAATTGGGAAAAATCGGTTCAGATTTAGGTATAGCTTCCATACATATTTTCTTCCGATTTCAGGTAAATGGTGCATCAAAGTACCTATTTATCTTTCGATTTGCACGAAATTTGTCATAGCGTACAGAATTAAGTCTAGAATGAGTTGTGCTAAGTTTCGTGCAAATCGGTTCAGATTTAGATAAAATAATAAAAAATATTTTTCTATGATCTAAAATAGGCGTGAAATTTGTATACCCTTCACCACACTGTGGTACAGGGTATTATGTCTTTGGGCATATATTTGTAACATGCAAAAGGAAACGATATAGACGATGGTTCCTTTTGAGAATATGCATAGAATCACGTTTTATGTTGATTTATGCATGCCCGGCCGTCAATCCATGTTAAATTGTAAAAATTTGGCACAGCTCATTTATTTGGCCCAAGGACGAACCCTATTGAAATTGGGAAAACTCGGTTCAGATTTAGATATAGCTTCACCAAAGTACCTATTTATCTTTTGATTTTCACGAAATTTAGCATAGCGTACTAAATCAAGTCTAGAGTGTGTTGATCCATAGCTAGGCCGACTCATACACCGTACTGAAGTTACGTCGTTAAAGGTGACAAATCCGAATTGATAGGTAATTATTTCCCACAAGAATAAGGGACATAACCATAGTGATACCAGGTCGGATAAATAATGCAATCTGGCAACTTCTCAATTCTCCATATACTACTCAAATTCATAATATCTGAACGCCTGAACCATGAGAAAGCTGAACGAGAGCTGCCCATACTTTCAAATCCTCGGGCATCTGAGAGAAATTTACTACTGCTGATGCACGCTTTATACCTTATGGATTAAGATATAGTTTCCATATATATTTTCGTCCGATTTCAGACGAAAATCTTTAGATTTTCACGAAATTTAGCATAGCGTACTAAATCAAGTCTAGAGTGTGTTGATCCATAGCTAGGCCGATTCATACTTCGTAATGAAGTTAATATAAATTTATCTCTGGCAAGTTTCCTTGAAATCGGTTCAGATATATATGTAATATCGGCCTATTCATGCTAATTGATTGAGATTAAATTTGAAACAGTGCAGCATATCAATTAGTGTGTCTCAAGTTTGTTTAAATCGATTTACAAAATTTAGCATAGGAAGCAGAATGACATGTAAGCGTGGATTTAAAAAATATTTTTTCCATGATCTAAAAAAGTTAATTGCGGACACGTCGTTTAAAAAAGTAATATCATTCAGGAAATTCTGTAATTTGTTTTTAGAAATTTACTGAATGCTTCCTCAATTAATAACGTAGGACGTTCCAATTTATAGTACTGTACTTATTTCCGCCGCCATTAACACTTTTTATTAGGTAAATTTTTTTGGCGGCTTCAATCATCAAAATCACACCGTGGTCAATTACTCACGTAAAAACTTAATTGAAATCCCTTCCAATGAGAATTGCCCACTCTTACTTAGCTGACATTTATAAAATAATTCCGGGAATTTGAAACCACACATAAGGCAACCATTTTCAACAACCTCAGGATATTTACAACAACATGTACAAGAAAATGGTAGGGGGCAAGTGTTTTACTTGACAGCCTCTTTCACACAGCTTAAATACTCGTAACTAACTTAAAAGTGGAGAAGAATTGCTGTACACATGGTAATAGGCGGTTTTCTTTTTTTTTACTTTTACCCTAAAGGACTTCCGTCCTGAACTTAAAAAAACTTGGGAAATACAATTGTTGATGGTGTTTTTCATTGAATTGTTGTTCAATAGCATCATCGCCACCACCGTCATCATCACCACCACAAAACAAACGGCAATTCATTCGCTGTTGTTCCGTCGAACCCCATTAACTTTTCAACGTGGGACGAACGAAACAAACTCCCATTTGGCGGATGACAATGTAACAGACGTTGTTTTAACTGATATCTTTATTCTTGAATTCATATCCTTTTCAATTGGTTTTTTGATGTTTTTCTTGTTTTTTGTTTTTGTTCTTATCGTTGTTGTTGCACAGCCCCAACGAAAACACCGCTTTAGGCCGCACAGCCCGTGAACGTTGGAAATTATTTAAAAATGTTTCGAAATTGGGTTTATTGCGTTCCACCTCCTGTACAACACAACAATCCACCGGATCTACAACGGAGAGCAATGGAGGAGGTGGCAATGATGCCATTGATATGGCAACGGAAATGAAAGCAACTTCTGCCGAAAATATATTGGCCGCTGACAACGAAGATGACGAGTACACAATCATGCCAGCGGTAAGTGTAAATTATTTATTATTTATTTTAGATACTGGTTAAATGAAAAAGGAGAATTTAAATTGAAAAATTACAAAATTATCTTTATGTTTAAACTTTTTCGTAATAGATATTAAAATTGGTAAATATTTAAATGGAATTTTTGAATGACCAGAGGCAAATGAAATGTTGTAGATCGTTTACTCGAATATTCTGAATTAACAATGTATGATAATTGTTCAAATGAGAATAGTGAAAATTGGATATTCGACTTTCTATATTCGAATTGACCTCTACATCTCTTATATTGGATTACAAGGTCAACAGTGTTTTTGTCAACTGATTTCTTTGGACACTATATGTTTCGTCCTCGATTTTTGTGCAAATGAGTAGTTATTTTGAAAGTGGTTTAAGGGGACCCTCTCCGTTCTCGGTTTCAAGAAAATTGATTTTGTATTTTGATTTAATTCGAACCTACACTAATTCAAGAATGTCTCTATAAATTTTCAAGTGAAAATCTCAAAAAAATTTGAAGACATAGCCGATTTATTGTGTTAGCATTAAGTTCGGATCAGACCACCTAGCAATCATGGTCTCCGTTTATAGACCACGGGACTTCATAACATCTGTACGTCGTATTTTCTTGAACCATGTGAAAGAGAGCTTTCTATACTCTCAAGTCTTCAGGTATATGAGAGAAATGTTCTACTGCTGCTACACGCTTTATACCTGCTAGACGAATACCCGAAGCAAGACATCTATGTTCGGTCATACAACGCCTGAAGAAAACTTATTCTCGAAGTCAACAGGCTAGCATGCGAGTGCAAATGTGTATAAACCACCGGAAATCCTTCAAATCCTCGGGTATCTGAGAGAAATTTACTACTGCTGATGCACGCTTAATACCTTATGGACGAATACTCGAAGGAACACCAAGTTTCAAGCAGAGGTGATGGTAATGGTCAATGAGCTTAATAATTTTGCACAGTGAACGAGTATATCTCACAAGGATGTCTCTCTTTATCCACATCTCGCCAGACATAACCATAGTGGCACTAGGTCGGATAAATAACGTAACCTGGCAACCTATAATTTCCATCGGATCAGACCACCTCCCTATCATTGTCTTCGCATTGATCATACCCTCAAATTCTGGGGTATCGGAGAGGAATTTCCGGAAAATCATCACTTGCTTGCGGCAGCAGAGCATTGTACCCGATACCAATTTTTCCAGCCGTGACGACGGTATTGGCAAACAAACGTGGCAAGTTTCGTCGTACGACACCTGGAGAACCAAGTGTAGGAAAAGTTACTCTTGAAGTGAACAGACCCATATGCGAGTATAAAAGGAAAAAGTGGATAGACCAACTGAATA
Source organism: Musca vetustissima (assembly GCF_032173495.1). Classification (NCBI taxonomy): domain Eukaryota; kingdom Metazoa; phylum Arthropoda; class Insecta; order Diptera; family Muscidae; genus Musca; species Musca vetustissima. The sequence goes on along the minus strand of NW_026874014.1, from coordinate 129,879 downwards.
GACCAACTTTACAAGACCGGACCGGAACAAGTAAATTGTGAGGCATGTTAAGATACCTCCGAGAGTGACAAAGCGAAGAGGAGTGTACTACGTTAGATAAGAAATCTCGTAGACGAAAAGATAACACCACAATTTACAAAATAATGTAGATGTGTCATCCAAAGCCTTAGGCTTGGATGGTAATGCTTAAGAAATTTGATGAACCTGGAGTTGAGAACATAAACTTTGCCATAGTTCCTGGATACCGACAACCATGCCAAACTCTTCGAGGACGTCGAAGAGTCCAATAAATTTTAAACCAGAGAGCGGATCAGTATAGTAGGACGGGGCCGACCATAAGATAAACAGCCGTTCTAAATATTTGGTTAGATCAGCTTAATTGTGTAAAATAAGTGATGTTCTGCATATAATATTGACCTTTAGAGCGACTAGAAAATCTGAACAAAAAAAGTTTTCGGTTCATTGCGACCCCTAAATTAATTCAATTAAATTTATAACCTGAGATTATGTATAATTATACTAAATCTATGGTTATGTGAAATTCAAAAACGTGAAATCGGTGACCGGTGCAGTGGGGTAATTCTTCCCCGAGGTGGGGTAATTCTTCCTTTCTAATATTCCACAACAGCCGGACGGCATAGAGAAGGTAATGTATGCGGATTATTGCACGATTATGGCGTAGCGTCCCATTATTGATGACATATGGGAGAGGATAAACGGCTAGATAGCTGATCTTGTGAGTTTCTTTCACCTGCGGAAGATGCAAATATTCCCCACCAAATGCACATACACACTTGACGTCTTAAACGGACCCCTCCATTGTCGCTTTCAAAAAATCTGAACAACTCTTGAAGATATAGTCTATTTATTGTGCCAGCATGAAGGAACGCAAGAGTGCTTCTCAAACTTTAAGAAGGTTTTTTTCGAAAGAGTATCGTATCAATTAGGTGAAGATTTTTCCTTTCGGCATAAAATTGGCGATTATTCAAAAAAAAAAAAAAAAAAAAAAAAACCCAAAACTTAGCTGTACTCTTTCCAATTGCGTTGGAATTTTGAGATTTGGATGAAGACTTGGATGTTCAAGTGATCGGCAATCATCGAAAGTAATTTTATTTCATTACAAAAAACAACAACAAGACATCAAGAACAACATTTTGAAAACTTATTTTTTTATCTTTAAGTCTTCAAATATATTTATACAAAGTTACAAGTCCTTAACATAATGCCAGCCGATTGAAAATCTTCGAAATTTGAAATCGTGAATGGGTGAAGCTCCAGCTGAAAATAATCTTCTATGGAGATATAGATTCCGCTCACCAAATACTCAAAGATATTGGGTGCAACGTTTGACGGCCTTTAAAATTCATCCGAAGTAAGAACAAGGTTCTCAAACCGCTGACCGACAACACTTGAGGTGTTGACAAGGAGACCTTTTTGAGGCAGACCTAAATTCGTCCAGATACAGTCTCCTAGGCAGTAGAACAATGCTGTATGAATGTAATACCGTTCACCATCATCCATAGCAGTAGATAATAGAATAGATGATGGTGAACAGCCTAGATTGCTGTATTCGGAGGCCAACCACAATCTATAGCAGCAGATGAGATGCTTGGTCTCCTAGTTGCCTAGACAGACAGGAGTAGTTAAAGTAAGTATCTTACTGGGTAAGAAATGACGGCACATGTCCACAATGTGGACTAGGATCACACGGCACGTTGCATTTATCTAAATGCCCAGATAAGACTGTCTCCAAATTCTTTATAGATACAGCCCATACAGAACCAGACAACACATAATGAAGGCAACACTTAGTGTCTGATATATACGTAGCTTTCGTAATAACGTAACATTTTTTCAACCATTATATTATATCGGTACACAGAGAGCTTTGAGCTTCTAATTTAAAAATATTTCGGAAATAATATAAGGAGTGTGTATGTATTTAAAATTTTATTATTTTTTTATTTCAGACCTCTTCAATGGCTTGCAATTCCGGCTTTAAGCTATCCCGCACACCATCTGGTTTCTACAGTTCTCGACATTTAATCTATGACGTCCCACTGCCTCTGGATGAATGTCAACTTGAAGGAGTACCGTTGCGACGTCGTCGACGTACTGGTAGTGATACCTTTCGCAGTGGTCATAGACCCAGTTCTCGAACCTCAAGTCGCCTCAGTAATATCAGTAACACCCCAACCGAATTACGCAGAAGTTTACTTACCGATAGTGTTGGCAGTGCTGTCAGTTATATGACAAATTTAAGTAGTAGTGAAGAGGCACCATCACGTACCCAATCATGGCAACCCGTGGCACCGATGAGCAAACATCAACCATTGACCAAGAATGTTTCAGCACCACCAGCATTTGTGGAAAATGGTGAAGGTAAAGATGAAATCGATGCGGCTGAATCTCCATTGGAAACGGGTAATGGTTTTCAACAATTCCTTAGACGTATGACTATGCGTAGATCGAATAAATCGAAAACGGTTGCCCCGGCAGCACATCATCACAGGCCCAGACCTGGTAGTGGAGATACAGCTATTGTGTAAGTGTTTTTGTTTTTGTTTCCTTATTTTGTGTCTTTATTTTCCAGAGCATTCAATGAAATCCATATTGCTTTTGTGTGTTATGCCAACAATGTAATGAAATTTACTTTTAATTCCATCACTTGAAAATCATCATCATCATCAGCAACGTCATTGCCATCCGGCTATGTCGGTACTTTATCTCTCCATTCATCTTCCTCCCTATATATGAAATGATATACAATTGCAATTTATAGTTTACTCTTCTATAAAAATACCAATAACAATTCATTTTCTTTCATTCATTCATCCATCCATTTATTCCTCGATTCTTCTTGGCCACCTACAGGAGCATCTCGGAGGAATCGTCTGGCATAGCTGGTTCATCAGTGCCATCCATTGAATTGAGCTCAGTGCTAACGGATGCAACTGAAACTGAGACGGAAAGTTGGATTGCCGGTATTGAAAATGAGGAATCCATTCAAGGTATGTATGTATGAATGTATGTAGCATCACACACACTAACATACATATGTGTGAACTCACACTTCTCTATAAGTATCCAGGATGCCTAGACTCAATAGATACGTAGAATGCACTGTGGGAAAAGTCATAATCCACAGCCATCACAGCATAGCTATCATTACACTCAACATCCTGTTTGTTTGTGTGAGTGTGGATGAGTGCAGTCGTGTGTGTTGTCAGTTGCCTGTGGCTTGCTGGCTGACTGGCTGGATAGCAAACTGTCTCACTGTATGCCTGTCTGCTGCTGCCGCATGCTATGCCATGGCTATGAAGTTGCGTCATTCGTTTTTTTTTTGTTCCTGTGTGTCCTAAACTAAAAACTTTCCCATTGATTATTATCAATTGTACGAACAAAAGGTGTTTATTAAGCACTAATGATAACTGATGTTCGATAATATCCCTTGGCAGGTATTGAGGCAAAAATATTTATATCTATAGTTTTCACATCCAAAATTGAATTGATTCCAATCCGAATTTTTAATTGAATTGGAGTAAATTGAATCGAATGGCGAACGTTGTTGAATAATTGAAATCGAACAGGAAATAACAAATAAATATTGATAGTCACCCAGAGGCCTAGGCAATATTGACAGCGTTTTGGGAACGTTGTTTTTGCATAGTGGCGTTGAAGGGGGTTTGTTATGGATTGAATTAAAGTGTAAGTCGTTTATAGTGCATTACACATAATGGATAATTTCAGGTATAGTTCATTGTTATTTTTTACTATAAAACGAAAATGTCAGATATCGTCTATTTCTCAAAAAAATGGGTATTCAGGACCTAAATGTTGCCATTAGAAAGATTTTTTTATTAATGTTGTCATTAATATGTGAAAATATATTTCAGAGGCAATAGTAAAATTCGGGTTCTTAATTGACAAAGCAGTTCCACACAGAAATATTTAAGTATAGTACGTGGTTCTGACCTTGTCAATATATAAAGGTCCCCACCTGATTTTTTTTACTCCTCGCCTTATATGTCTCCACTATGGACCAGGAACCCAACTTTTTGTCAAAAAATCAATTTCAGGTATAGAGGAAAAACCGTGATGTATTTCAAATCTTTAGACTTTGAAACTAACTTTATGTGTCACGGTCTACAAATGAAATGAGGTCAATGCCAAAATATCATATTTTTGTGAATACAATTTATACTTGAAAAATGTTATATAACATTCACATGTGTCAAAATATTAACATGGAATGTCGGTCAATTATGAAGGTGAAAATTAGTATTAATTTTAAGATAATCATAAAAAATCGTATTTAAAACTCGTAAATAAGATTTTTCTTATTAAAAATCGAGTATCAGAACCTAGGACATTTATATATACATTTATAAAATATTGTGTAGTTTTTCTAAAACACTAATTTTAAGATGCACATTTTTTGAGTTATTTTTGCCGTCTTCGTTAAATCTACTCAGAGTTTTAAATGTGTTCCCCCCGATTCCTCCGGTCATGCTTGGTTTTAATATTGGTACATTTGTCTATACTTCGAAAAAGCAGTAATATACTAACTCAGAGTCGTGTGTAAACATTTAATTTTTGAATGTTGGTGGATGCGTGCTGTTATTGTTAAATGTGAACAAACAATTGTGTTGATATTATTGTCAAATGCGATTATTCTTTTCTTTATTGACACTCTGCTATAGGTAAATCTTATCTGAACTTAAAAATAAAGATATCAAACGATTTAGACTCCATCATACCAGAAAAACTTCCCACGTGGCAACGAATACTGATTTGCTAAATCGATTACTCCTAAGTTCAGACCCATATACTACTGGTCAGAGAAGAATACCATGCAGCAAAAAACTACTTTGTTGAAATCTGTTTCTGATTTGTTGGAAGAAATGTGAAAATTAATGCATGTCTTATAGATATTTGTATAATAATATTTATACCCTTCATCACACTGTGGTACAAAGTATTATGTCTTTGTGCATATGTTTGTAACAGGCAAAAATAATCGAGATAGACCCATGGTTCCTTTTGAGAATATGCATAGAATCACATTCTGAGTCGATTTATGCATGTCCTCCGTCCGTCTGTCCATATTAAATTGTAAATTAAGTACAGGTCGCAATTATTATTCGAATTGGATGAAATTTGGCACAGCCCATTTATTTGGCCCAATGACAAACCCTATTGAAATTGGGAAAAATCGGTTCAGATTTAGATATAGCTATATAATTTCGTCCGATTTAAGGTAAATGGTGCACCAAAGTCTCTAAATATCTTTCGATTTGCATAAAATTTGGCACAGTTTACTAAATTAAGCATAGAATTATGTTTGCTAATTTTCGTGAAAATCGGTTCAGATTTAGATATAGCTCCCTATATACTTTCGTCCGATTTAAGGTAAATGATGCACCAAAGTCCCTATAACTCTTTCGATTTCCACGATATTTGTCACATCGCACTGAATTGAGCGTAGAATGATGTTTGCCAATTTTCGTGAAAATCGGTTCAGATTTAGATATAGCTCCCATATATTGCTTCGCCCGATTTTAGGTAAATGGTACACCAAAGTCCTTATAAATCTTCCGATTTGCACGAAATTTGGTACAGCGTGCTAAATTAAGTCTAGAACGATGTGTGTTAAATTTCATGAAAATCAGTTCAGATTTAGATATAGCTCTCATATATATTTTCGTCCGATTTTAGGGAAATAGTACCTTAACGTCCTTTTATATCCTTCGATCTGCACTAAATTTGGCATAGCGTACTAAATAAAGTCTAGAACGATGTGTGTTAAATTTCTTGAAAATCGATTTAGATTTAGATATAGCTCCCATATATAGTTTCGTCCGATTTCATGTAAATGTTTCACCAAAGACCCTATATATCCTTCGATTTGCCCGAAATTTGGCATAGCGTACTGGATTAAGTTTAAAATGATATGTGTTAAATTTCGTGAAAATCGGTTCACATTTAGATATTGCTCCCATATATATTTTCGTCCGAATTTATGTAAATGGTGCTCCAAAGTCCTTATATATCCTTCGATTTGCACGAAATTTTGCACAACATACTGAATTAAGTCTAGAAAGATGTGTGTAAAATTTCGTGAAAATCGGTTCAGATTAGATATAGCTCCCATATATATTTTCGTCCGATTTTATGTAAATGATGCACCAAAGTCCCTATATATCCTTCGATTTGCACGAAATTTGGATTTATAAGTAAATGAAGAACTCAAAATATGGCCGAAGGCACAAAACATACTGAAGTACATGTGACAAGTTTCGATGAAATCGGTTTAGATTTCGATATTTTATATTTTAAATTTTTATTTAGATAATTTTGTCCCATTGTAAGAAGCAACTCTATATCCACCAAAATTCAGTATAGGTTGCAGAATGACATGTTTAATTTCATGTTAAAAAATGCAACGTCTGTTAGGATTCCATCTGTGGAGTATACCCAAAGTGGTGAAGGGTATCATATAGTCGGCCCCGTCCAACTTTACTACTTTCCTTACTGTTTTTTATACCCTTCACCACACTGTGGTACAGGGTATTATGTCTTTGTGCATATGTTACAGGCAAAAATAATCGAGATAGACCCATGGTTGCTTTTGAGAATATGCATAGAATTACTTTCTGAGTCGATTTATGCATGTCCGTCTGTCCGTCCGTCCATGTATTTTTGTTAACAAAGTACAGGTCGCATTTATGATCCGATTTGGATGAAATTTGGCACAGGTCACTTAATTAGCCCAAGGACGAAGCCTATTGAAATTGGAGAAAATCGGTCCACGTTTAGGCATAGCTCCCATATAAGGGTACCCCCCAATTTTCGGTATTTTGAGGTTATTTAGCACGTTTGTGCACCAATGTCCCTAAATATCTTTCGATTTGCACGAAATTTGGCACAGCGTACTGAATTAAGCCTAGAATGATGTGTGCTAAGTTTCGTGAAAATCGGTTCAGATTTAGATATAACTCCCGTATATATTTTCGTCCGATTTAAGGAAAATGGTGTACCAAAATCTCTGTATACCTTTCGATTTCCACGAAATTTGGTACAGCGTACTGAATAAAGTCTAGAATGATGTGTGTTAAGTTTCGTGAAAATCAAAAATGCGACGTCTGTTAAGATTCATCTGTTGAATTTACCCAAAGTGGTGAAGGGTATCATATAGTCGGCCCCGTCCGACTTTACCACTTTACTTACTGGTTTCTTCATTGATTTTTAAAGTATTAAATAAATTATTTTATTTGTGTATCATAACTACGCAGTGTTAATTATTGAGAGTTGAAAATGCTTTTTCTATTTGATACGTAAAGTATCCATAATTTTGTCTGACTTTTATATTTTTATTTATGTTTAACACGAATATTTTGTCGCACCCTCCCATATAAATGCATCCACGTTGCATTGGTTAAAAATCAAAATATTCTTCGATCAACATTTTTTCTTTGGCGCCAAATTAAAGTCAAAATACTTAATTTCAAGAACAATTTTATTGGTACTCAATACACTTTTTTTGAGTGTACCAAAAATACCAAAAACCAATGTGTATATAACTATCAAAATGCCCATATTGGGGTGGTACCTTTATATTAAGACTATACAAAAACGTGGATCGGTATTGAACATTTTTCGTTTGGTGCTGCCTTGCCTACTTAGAACTCAAAATACTCAAATTTCAATCAAATATGTTGGGAAATGTAGCTATAATCTTCAAAATATATAAGATCGGATGGGACCGTTATATGGGAGCTATACTAAAACGAGGACCTACAAGGTCCATGTTTCTGTCAAAATGTTGTTTACCCACAACGAATCTATACTTGACGCTCCCTCCCATACACCACTAATAAATAGTTGTTTTTTATAAAAACAAAAAACTGGGATTCAGCCTGACTATTTTGCAAAAACAAAATACAAATGGTATCCCAAATAAACCGCCAACACTACTGAATTTAAATTTTAGTTAAAATACAATGTTTAGTCAGATTCGGTGTTTGTGACCTCTAGTAAATTAATATTGAAGATATAGGAACACTATTTTAGAAAATAATGTTTCTAGCTGACAAGTAGAAGAAACATGTGGTATATGTGACCGAGACCGAACCAAGCGAATGTGATTTCCAGATTTCCGAATTCTTTCTTTACCACACTGTGGCACAGGGTATTATGTCTTTGTGCATATGTTTGTAACAGGCAAAAGGAATCGAGATAGACCCATGGTTCCTTTCGAGAATATGCATAGAATCACTTTCTGAGTCGATTTATGAATATCCGTCTGTAGATGTTAAATTGTAAACAAAGTACAGGTGGCATTTATAATCCGATTTGGATGAAATATGGCACAGCTCATTTTTTTGGCCCAAGGACGAACTCTATTGAAATTGATGAAAATTGGTTCGGATTTAGATATAGATCTCATATATATATTTTCTTGCGATTTAATGAAATGGTGCAAAAAAATGTCCTATATATATTTCGATTTGCACGAAATTTGGCATAGAGTACTGAATTAAATAATTTCGATCTATTCATGTTAACTGTACACCAAGTAGTCAATGGATGTCTGATTAAGATTAAATTTTAAACCGTGCAGCATACCAAATAACTTGTGTGAAGTTTGCTTTAAATCGATATACAAAATTTAGCATAGCTTGAAGAATGGCATGTGTAGGTCTCATATTTAACTTCGTTCAATTTCATGCCAATATTCTTTCAAAGTGGTGAAGGGACGCATATAGTCGGCCCAGTCCGACTTTACTACTTTACTGGTTTAAACTTCTGTTAACAAATAAAATCATATCCTGGTCTAACATGAGAACGTCATCAAAACACTTGATACTAATATCTGGAATTTAAAAATTGTAATTTTATTTCCGATAGTATTTTCATTCTATTTAAAGACTTTATTTTGGTTAAAAAAGAGAAGAAAAAATAAAATTACGATTTTCTTGTCCCGTTTTCCTCCTTTTACAGATGTCAATATTGACTATAAAGCTTTGTTGGCAAACAAAGCGAATCACATGGAAAAACATGCCGACAATACCGGAGTTACAACTACAAGCAATATCAATAACAACAACACAGCCACCACCAACATGTTGGCCACCAATGTTACCACTTTGCGAGATGATGCAGCAACACCACCAACAAAAACAACATCAACTGAAATGCCCAATTCCAACGAATTATACTCGGCCAGGCAGGCAAACAACAAGAAACCAACGACGACAACAACAAATTACGATGTCGAACGAAAATATGGTAAAATACCGGCGGAAATCTATTTGCTGTATGTGCGTGCATCTGGTTTCGCAATTGTTTTAATATTTTTCATCACGGCCCTAATTTGGCAAACTTTGCGCGTGTACACGGATGTTTGGTTACAACAATGGACCGATGACAATAAGCCAACGGCAGCGGTAGTGGCAACTGGAGGTAGCGGTGGTGGTAGTAGTAATGGTACATTGCTGGCGCAGCAACATAAAGCGATAACATCCGTAAATATATCCGCAATGCAACAAATGGGTGTCCACAATTACGCAACAACCGGCCGTGCCACCACTACTGCCATTGATGATGATATGGAAAATCTGTTCGCTGGCCCTTCATCTCCGACCAACAGCAGTACGCATCACGAAGTCACGTATTATTTCCACATTTATGCCATAATTTCCTGCGTATGCATAGTCATGGCCATGATATCGACACCGGCCGGTCAATGGGCCGGCTGTAAGGCCCGTCGCAATTTACATGAAAAACTTCTGCAGTCAATTATGCACAAATCGTTGCATTTCTTTCAGGTCACACCATTGGGTCGTATCATGAATCGCTTCAGTAACGATATGGCTATCATTGATAAGGTAAGAATGGGGCTGGAAGGTATTCGGGGTGTGTGTGTGTAAATTTTGCGTCCATGATTTGTGCATTTTCATTGAATTTCCGAACATTTCGATTTAATGTTGTTTCTTTTTTTGATTTTTGTTTTTTTTTAGAAAATCGCCGCCACTAGCCAACGTTTACTGCAGTTCACTTTGTTATGCGTGTGTGCCATTCTAATCAATATTATCATCACTCCCTGGTTTATAGTGGTCACTGTGCCAGTGTGTCTGGCTTATTATGTTATACAGAAGTTTTATCGTTGTTCATCCAGGTAAGTGTGTGAGTGAGTGAATTATGAATTGAAGTTAATGTAAATTTTTGGAGGAAACAGGAACGGATAGAGTTTAATAAATTCGCTAAACTTTAACCAGTAGATCTTGTATAGTAGATAACATCTACTACGTAGTAGATGGCGTCCGTGCTTATCTTTTATGGAAATGTTCTTGGTCCCTTACACAGATGTTGCTACCAGCTCACACTAGTCTTTAACATATTACAAATTTAATAGCTATTGCTTGTGCTATGACGCCTACTATATATATATATATATATGTCTAGCCTGCGAATGTGGACCATTATATTTATTTTGAGAACACCCAATATTTGTCCGAATGAAGCAACATTTTGTACAGCTAAATGAATTAGAACCATATTGATTGATGTGTACGAAGTTTTCTGAAAGTCTGTTCAGATTTAGATGTAGCTCCCATATATAGTTTCGTCTTATTTTTTTTTGTAAATGGTGCACCAAAATCGCAAGGATTGTCTGATTGATACAAAATTTTGTACAACGTATTGAAATAGGTCCATATTGATGTGTACGATGTATTGTTGGAATCGGTTCAGATTTAGATATAGCTCCCATATATTAAATAACCCATTTTATCTAAATGGTGCACAAAACTCCCAAGGATTGTCTGATTGATACAAAATTTTGCACATTGTATTGAAATATGTCGTATACGATGTACACGTATAGCTGCCATATAAAGTTTCGTCCGATTTTATGTTAATAGTGCACCAAACTCCCAATATTTGACCAATTCAAACAAAATTTTGCATAAGGTACAGACTTAAATGGTGCTCCAAACTCTCAATATTTGGAGGTTCAATCTTAACCCCTGCATTGCCAATATATTTTATGTTGTAAATATCTGGGTTATTATGTTTTGGCTCCAAATCTAAGAAGAAAATTGGTAATGGCTGTTTATCTATTCTGCTTTTCAGATTCATCGGGAATAAATATTGGCGGTGGCTTTGGTTCTGATATTTCATCATTGGTTTGAATTTTATCATAATTTTTATTTTGTAACAAATTTAACATATTCTGTTTATGATTTTTAACAACCTGCCCATCCATGTCTTCATTGTTGTTAGTGTTTAAGGTATTCGAACTGAAAAGCAGTCTAGTGTGGACGCTTTTATTGTTGTCCAAGAACTTTTGTGTTTCGGTCGCAAAAGTGTTATTTTTATACCCTTCACCACTCTGTGGTACAGGGTATTATGTCTCTGTGCATATTTTTGTAACAGGCAAAAGGAAACGAGATAGACACATGGTTCCTTTTGAGAATATGCATAGAATCACTTTCTGAGTCGATTTATGCATGTCCGTCCGTCCGTCCGTCCGTCCGTCTGTCTGTCGATGTAAAATTGTAAACAAAGTACAGGTCGCATTTATAATCCGAATTGGATGAAATTTAGCATAGGTCACTTATTTGGCCCAAGGACGAACCCTATTGAAATTGGGAAAAATCGGTTCAGATTTAGATATAGCTCCCATATATATATTTAACCGATTTAATGTAAACGGCCCCTATATATCTTTCGATTTGCACGAAATTTGGTACAGCCTAATCATTTAGGTCTAGAATGATGTCTGCCAAGTTACGTAAAAATCGGTTCAGATTTAGATATAGCTCTCATATATATATTTAACCGATTTAATGTAAACGGTCCCTATATATCTTTCGATTTGCACGAAATTTGGTACAGCCTAATCGTTTAGGTCTAGAATGATGTCTGCCAAGTTTCGTAAAAATCGGTCCAGATTTACATATAGCTCCCATATATAGTTTCGTCCGATTTCATGTAAATGGTGCCCCAAAGTCCCTATATATCTTTTGATTTGCACGAAATTTGGCATAACGTACTGAATTCAGCCTAGAGTGATGTCTGCCAAGTTTCGAGAAAATTGGTCCAGATTTAGATATAGCTCCCATATATAGTTTCGTCCGATTTCATGCAAATGGTGCCCCAAAGTCCCTATATATCTTTCGATTTGCACGAAAATTGGTACAGCCTAATCATTTAGGTCTAGAATGATGTCTGCCAAGTTTCGAGAAAATCGGTTCAGATTTAGATATAGCTCCCATATATAGGTTCGTCCGATTTAAGGTAAATTGGGCAACAAAGTCTCTCTACATCCTTCGATTTGCATGAAATTTGACATAGTGTACTGAATTAGGTGCAGAACGATGTGTGCCAAGTTTTGAGAAACTCGGTTCAGATTTAGATACAGCTCCCATATATAGTTTCGTTCGATTTAAGGTAAATGAGGCTCCAAAGTCCCTCTATATCTTTCGATTTGCATGAAGTTTGGCACAGAGTACTGAATTAGGTCCAGAACGATGTGTGCCACGTTTCGAGAAAATCGGTTCAGATTTAGATATAGCTCCCATATATAGGTTCGTCCGATTTAAGGTAAATGGGGCACCAAAGTCCCTATATATGATTCGATTTGCACGAAATTTGGCATAAAGTACTGAATTAGATCCAGAATGATGTGTGCTAAGTTTCGAGAAAATCGGTTCAGATTTAGATATAGCTCCCTTATATAGTTTCGTCCGATTTAAAGTAAATGATGCACCAAAGTCCCTATATATCATTCGATTTGCTCGAAATTCGGCATAGAGTACTGAATTAGGTCCAGAATGATGTGTGCCAAGTATCGTGAAAATCGTTTAAGATTTAGATATAGCTTCCATATATAATTTTGTCCGATTTAATGTAAATAGTGCACCAAAGCCGATGCGTGTTGAATTTCATGAAAATCGGTTCGGATTTAGATATTTCTCCCACATATATTTTCGTCCGACTTAATTAAATGGTATACCAAAGTCATTATATATCATTCTTTATCAAAGTCCCTAAAATTTGGAAAGTTTTGGTGAAATCGGCTCAAATTTTGATAGAGCTACCATATATATTATCTCCCGATTTTTAATAAATGATGCACCAAGATCCTTAAATGTTTCTGATAGGCATACTGAAATTAGTATAACATAACCTGGGACAAGTTCCGATGAAATCGGTTTAGATTTTGATATAGCTTTTTTATTTCCGTCCGATTTTAAATTAAGTAACTAAATTTTTGCAACATATACTAATGTTGGAAAAATTTAGTATAGGTTGCAGAATGACATGTTTATGGATCCAATTTCATTTTACTTGTCCTTCAAAAATGCGACAACTCTTAGGATTCATCGGTTGAATATACCCAAAGTGGTGAAGGGTATCATATAGTCGGCCCCGTCCGACTTTACTACTTTCCTTACTGGTTATTGTTGGTAATATTACCATTCACAAATTCTTTCTGACAATAACAATTGCAATATATTTTTTTCTGATTTTTGAAAAATAATTTTGCTAGTACTGAAGTTAAAGTGCGTCTGTACAGAATGACTGTCACAGAGAGACTCCATCCGAATAAGATGAACAAGATTTGAACAAGGCATACCAATTGGCTCATGTCAATTTACCCTTAAATGGAACCAGATATAATACAAATAGAACATCAAAGACCTAATTCCCAATTGGCAGAGAATTTTTCATAGATTTCAAAAGTAAGTGTATGATTTGATTTAAATAGTTTCAAATATCTATATAGATCACACATTTCAGATTGTCCGATTTCATGTCAGTGGTGCCCCAAAGATGTTACGTAAAATTAAAGAAGGGTTCAAGCGACATTATAGATCTTTGATATTCGATTAGAAATTTGTACCAAATAAATGTAGACTGTGTTAGGGTAGCTTTGTGCGTGTATCACTTAATAGCTTAGTTTCTAGACTGCCTTATCGGAATGGTGTTTTACGAGTCACTATGTCGCTTAATGTACATTCCTGGTTTCCCTTTTTGGGATTCGTGTTTTAATACTGTTTACACATTTTTGCATTTGAAACCAGTAAGGAAAATTCAAAAGTCGGACGGTGTCAACTACATGATACCCTTCACCACTTTGGGTACGTACAAGAGATGCTTATATATACAATAACCATTAGATAGAATAGACAAAGCATTTTTGGAGACCATTAAAATGAAAAAACTGTGTGAACAGTGCGTTATCCAAAATTTATCTCGACACAAAATCCAATACACGTTATTCTAGGTTCCATTTAGAACGTTGTGCACTAATTCGTCCTAAGCGGACAAACTTCAGTTATTTAGTATATCACTTAGATTAAATCGGATGAAAATATGTATGGAAGCCATATCTAAACCTCAATCATCTTCAATCAAATACGCTATGCAATATTTCGTTTAAAGCGAACAGACATATAGTCCTCCATTTCAACCATTTACATAAAATCGGAAAAATATATGAGGGAGCTATATTCGCATCTGAATTAATTTCAACAACAAAATATCGTGAAAATAGAACATGGTGCATTATTTACATAAAATAGGACTAAAGTTATATGTTTGTCGTATTTAAATCTGGACCCATTTCAATCTTAACAAAAAGTATTCTAGACTAAATTCAATACCCGCTGCTAAATTTCGAGAATGTAGAATAGCCATTAAGGAAAGTAGTAAAGTCGGACAGGGCTAAATATATGATACACTTCACCACTTCGGAAATATTCTACATATGTATCCTCACAGAAGTCGCGTGTTTGTTATATATCTTAATCTGAACCGATTTCAGGCAAACTTGCCAGAGACTAATTTATATTACCTCAGTACGTTGTGTCAATCGGCTTAGCTATGGATTTTTTCCAGGGACCGAAAATAACAGTTATTTTTTAAAATGCGAACAAAAAAATCTTCATGTTAGAGACATGGGACACCAATAGTGTCGTATACCAATAGATTCGTATTGAGGAACCCATTAAGGATATTGAGTGATCTTGAGAAAACACTTTCAGTTCCCATGTTAAGGATTATTTTTTAACGGAAAAAATAAACGTTGATTTTTAACTGTTAAAAATGATTTTTATTTTTTCCGTCAAAAATAACAGTCTTTTTGGGACTTTTATTTTTTTCCGTCAAAAATAAAAGTCTTTTTGGGATTTTTATTTTTTCCGTCAGGAAATAAAACACTTTTTATTTAAAGAAATTTATACAACTAGTAATCAGTTATAAAATTACAATTTATAAATCTCTGTCCTTATTACAATAAGTGTACACATAAGTAATCAAGATCAAAGGTAAAAAATATTTGTTATAAATTTTTAAAAAATAGTCTAGTGTACCAAATCATGAATATAAATTAAAGAATCATTCCCCTGACTATTAGGTCAAAGGTTATATAACTGGTACCCAACTCTATATGTTTATTTACGTAAAAAGACTTTTATTTTCTGACGGAAAAAATAAAAATCACAAAAAGACTATTATTTTTGACGGAAAAAATAAAAGTCCCAAAAAGACTTTTATTTTTGACGGAAAAAATAAAAGTCCCAAAAAGACTGTTATTTTTGACGGAAAAAATAAAAGTCCCAAAAAGACTTTTATTTTTGACGGAAAAAATAAAAATCCCAAAAAGACTTTTATTTTTGACGGAAAAAATAAAAATCATTTTTAACAGTTAAAAATCAACGTTTATTTTTTCCGTTAAAAAATAAATAATTAAAGTGGATTTTTTATTTAGGTCACATAATAACAGTTATTTTTTACCTGATTTGATATAAGTTATAACCGTTACGGTCCCTGATTTTTTCACGAATCTTAGCAACATCATTCTAGACTTAATTCGTGCAAGTCGAAAGACATATAGGGACTTTGGTGCACCAATTACATAAAATCTGAACCAATTACATAAAATCTGATTTTCACGTAATTTAGCACACGTCATTCTAGACTTAATTGAGTGCACTTTGACAAATTTCGTGCAAATCGAATTGTTTTTGGGAGACTTTGGGGTACTAATCACATAAATTCGGATGAATATATATATATATATATACATATATATATATATATGAGCTATATCTAAATTTGAACCGATTTTCACGAAACATTGCACACATCATTCTAGACTTAATTCAGTACGGTATGCCAAATTTCGTCCAAATCGAAAGATATATAGCGACTTTAGTGGACTATTTACCTAAAATCAGGCGAAACTATATATGGGAGCTATATCTAAATCTGAACCGATTTTCACGAAACTTTGCACATATTATTCTATACTTAATACAGTACCCTATGCCAAATTTCGTGCCAATCGAAAATTATATAGGGTCTTATGTGCTCTATTTACCTAAAATCGGACGAAGATATATATAAGAGCTATATCTAAATCTGAACCGATTTTTCCCAATTTCAATAGGGTTCGTCCTTGGGCCAAACAAATGAGCTGTGCCAAATTTCATCCAATTCGGATCATAAATGAGACCTGTACTTTGTTTACAATTCAACATGGACGGAGAGACATGCATAAATCGACTCAGAAAGTGATTCTATCCATATTCTCAAAAGGAACCATGGGTCTATCTCGATTATTATTGCCTTTTACAAACATATGCACAAAGACATAATACCCTGTACCACTGTGTGGTGAAGGGTATAAAAATAGACTTCTCGGTGCGCTATTTACATAAAATCGGACGAAAATATATATGGGAGCTATATCTAAATCTGAACCGATTTCAACAGAACTTGGCATACATCAATCTAGACCTAATTCTGTACTCTGTGCAAAATGTTGTTCTCAATCGGACAAATATTGGGTGTTTGGTGCACCATTTGCATAAAATCGGACGAAACTATATGGGAGCTATATCTAAGGCTGAACCGATTTTCTCCAATTTCAATAGGATTCGTCCTTGGGCCAAATAAGTGGCATGTCCCAAATTTCATCCCACTAAATTCACAAAAATGCATGTACTTTGTTCACAAAAATACATGGACAGACGGACGAACATGCAAAAATCGACTCAGAAAGTGATTGTATGCATATTCTTAAAAGGACCCATGGATCTATATCGATTACTTTTGCCTGTTACAAAAATATGCACAAAGACTTAATACCTTGTACTACAGTGTGGTGAAGGATATAAACACCCAAAATACCCTACCCCCATTCAAATTTTAAAAACCAATTTAAGGGAACCCCCCATTCACGATTTTAATTTTTCAAGATTTTCAATGAGCTGGTAAATCAATACCAATGCTTGTTAAGGTTTGTAACTTTGCACATATATATTTGAAGATTTAAAAGAGAAGAAAAATAATTTACAAAAAAAAAAAAAATTATTGTTTTGTTGTTGTTTTTTGTAATTAAAGAAAAGTCCTTATTTTTGATGGCGGGCATGATAACTCCTCACTGGAACATCGGAATCAGAAAATTCCAACGGTGTTAGAAATAGTACATATGTGGCTCTCGTATGAACTAGGATTATTGACTTCGCTCTAAAATTAACAAAATGGGGGACCTTTGAAAAATTATTTTTGTAAAAGCGCCGATTTGTGTCCAAAAACCAAGTTAAACCAGTAAGGAAAGTAGTAAAGTCGGACGGGGCCGACTCTAGAATACCCTTCACCACTATGGGTACATTAAACAGGACTATTAACATGAAATTGGATGAAATAAAATATGTGATATTTATCTAAATGTGAATCTACCTAGATTTGTCCATAAAGTGTGTAAATCGACTTCAAACAAATATAAATAGGTCATCCGGTTGACTATGTCTGTACTTCTAGAAAACGCAACTACGTAATTCTATGCTCAATTTTGTACGTTGTGCAAAGTTTGATGTCAATCTGACTAACATGAGGAGTATGATGCCCAATTTGCTTGATATCGGGCGAAAAAATATATGTAAGCTATATCCACATATTAAGCGATTTCAAACAAACTTGTCACAGGTTAGGTTATACTAACTTTAGAACGTTTTGTTCCTATTGGTTCCTTGGTGCGTCAATTACATAAAATCAATCTATAATAAAATGGAGCTATATCTAAATCTGGACCGATTTTCACGAAACAAGGCAGACATCACTCTAGGCTCAATTCAGTACGTTATGCCAAATTTCGTGCAAATCGAAAGATATATAGCGACTTTGGTGAACCATTTATATGAAATCGGACGAAACTATATGTGGGAGCTATATAGAAATATGGACAGATTTTATCGAAACTTGGCAGACATCACTCTAGGCTCAATTCAGTACGTTGTGCAAAATTTCGGGCAAATCGAAAGATATATATGGATGTTGGTGCACAATTTACAAGAAATCGGACGAAACTATATATGGGAGCTATATCTAAATCTGGACTCATTTTCACGAAACTTGGCAGACATAACTCTAGGCTCAATTCAGTACGTTATGCCAAATTTCGTGCAAATCGAAAGATATATATGGATTTTGGTCACAATTTACATGAAATCGGACGAAACTATATATGGTAGCTATATCTAAATCTTGACCGATTTTCACGGAGCTTGGCAGACATCATTCTAGACCTAAATGATTAGGCTGTACCAAATTTCGTGCTAATCGAAAGATATATAGGGACTTTGGGGCCCCATTTACATTAAATCGGACGAAACTATATATGTGAGCAATATCTAAATCGGGACCGATTTTCATGAAACTTGGCAGACATCATTCTAGGCCCAATTAAGTACGTTATGCCAAATTTCGTGCAAATCGAAGGATATATAGGGACTTTGGGGCACCATTTACATGAAATCGGACGAAACTATATATGGGAGCTATATCTAAATCTGGACCGATTTTCTTGAAACTGGGCAGACACCATTCTAGACTCAATTCAGTACGTTATGCCAAATTTCGTGCAAATCGAAAGATATATAGAGACTTTGGGGCACCATTTACATGAAATCGGACGAAACTATATATGGGAGCTATATCTAAATCTGGACCGATTTTCACGAAACTTGGCAGACATCACTCTAGGCTTAATTCAGTACGTTATGCCAAATTTCGTGCAAATCAAAAGATATATAGGAACTTTGGGGCACCATTTACATGAAATCGGACGAAACTATATATGGGAGCTATATCTAAATCTGGACCGATTTTCACGAAACTTGGCAGACATCATTCTAGACCTAAATGATTAGGCTGTACTAAATTTCGTGCAAATCGAAAGTTATATAGGGACTGTTTACATTAAATCGGTTAAATATATATATGGGAGCTATATCTAAATCTGAACCGATTTTTCCCAATTTCAATAGGGTTCGTCCTTGGGCCAAATAAGTGACCTATGCCAAATTTCATCCAATTCGGATCATAAATGCGACCTGTACTTTGTTTACAAGTTAACATGGACAGACGGACGGACGGACAGACGGACATGCGTAAATCGACTCAGAAAGTGATTCTATGCATATTCTCAAAAGGAACCATGGGTCTATCTCGATTATTTTTGCCTGTTACAAACATATGCACAAAGACATAATACCCTGTACCACAGTGTGGTGAAGGGTATAAAAATAAGGAAGATCTTCACCGATTGACTTTATACTAGTTCATACGATAGCTATACACTCACAGAGAAACGTGTAAAAATTTGGAATCGATTGGGTTATTAGTTTTTGAGTTATCGTGCCCGCCATTCGCAAAAGAGAAACACGTGTTTAAAGTGTGAGAAGCCCTTCAGCCGTCTCTTGATGCTGACACAATAAATTGGCTATATCTTCAAGAGTTCTTGAGATTTTCACTTGAAATTTTGTAGGGACATTCTTGAATTAGTGTAGATTCTAATTAAATCGAACAAAAATTTGACCCCGAGAATCGGGGGGTCCCCTTAACTCGCATCCCACTTGTATTCGCTAAATTTCCCCCCGAAAAATGGCATCGCTCAATTCATTTACCTCAATTGTTTGGCAGTTATCATTTTTTTGTTTAGACACGTTTCACTTTTTGTTTAACGTCATTTCCCAGTTTACTTTTTTTATTATTTTTACGTCTGATTTTATTATTGCCTCACCATGGTGCCTTTTGTCTGTCAGTAACAGGAAACGGACTTGGATATAATTTTTGTGCGCAAATGTTACGCTGAACACGCACCAAATTATTTTTGGGGTTGCTGTTTTGACGAAAATTCTATGACGTACAAATTATCACAACTTGTGGGCGGGGGAGGGGAATGGTCTTCACTTGCAAATACTTTAAAATAGGATAGGAATGTGTAGAAGGATGGGAGAGGGATTCTCTGCAAACGGCTACAAAGTAGTTTGGCGCAAAAAAAGGAAGAACTGAACAAAAACCACCAGTTTGAGTATTATTAGTTGTAACTCGACAAGTATGAATTTTAAATTTGTTGCTGTGGGGAGAACAATTTGAAAATTTCTCATGTTTTTGACAGTCGGACCAAACCGTTCGTTCGCCAACAGCATCGTCAACGACTTCATCATTGTTTGTTGTTTTGTGGTATGTATTGGAAACTTTGTTCAGACGTCCTGGTGATATATTGGGTATATTCGTATTTGTGTGTGTGTAGGCGAGAAGTAACGAAACAAGAAATACACAAACAAAAATACACTGTCACGTACAAAAGAACACAATATTTCAACAAAGTTTTATGTTAGCTATGGCGGGACTGATGTTGCATTTAAAACTTTTCCGACTTTTGTTTTGAGTTTAAATAAAGACTTATTACACGTACACTACGTTTTACTTATTATAGAAATAAATATTTGTTTTTTTCCTTCTGCGTTTTGAGAATTTTTGTGAAATGTGATTTTAATTAACGATGATGCCAGGAAGAAAATAAAATTGGAAATTATTGTCTTCTGTTGGTCATTCGAGGTTGAGGGATATCCGTGAGGCTTGATTGTGGGCATAATGTTATTAAAATGACATACAAGTATGAAATTCTAAAATATGGCAATTCAAACTTTTACTACATTGTTAATCTCTAATATTCACAGCATGTTTTAAAAAATATTTTGGTGAGAATTGCCACAGTATGACAAAAAGTTAGACTTATACTTTTGTATGCTACACCACCTAAAAATAGTAGGTTGGGGAAAAATAAATCAAAAATAAAAAAATTGTAAAAATACCGAATTTTCTATGTTTTCACTTCCATTTTTAACATCCTCACAATGAATGCACAAAACAAAAAACTGAAAAATATTTTCTTTTTACTGCGAAATATCACCCTTCCAACGAGCATAAATCTGAAATTATTTGATCGATACGAGAAATCTATCAGTACAGTCATCTACCGAAAAAATTATGGATTTCTTTTTCCCCAACTAATATATAGACATTTTACAAAGCGTTTTGAAATAATTCTAAAATGATGTTATATCTAAAAGCTATATTTAATAACTATGCAAAAAATCGTTTTAAACCTTTAAGATACCGGGAACTTTATATACATGATATGTCATGACAGCAACTTATTTAAACCAGTAAGGAAAGTAGTAAAGTCGGACTGGGCCGACTACATGATACCCTTCACCACTTTGGCTATATTTTACATAGTTATCATAGCAGACGTACGTGTTTGTTATATATCTATATCTGAACCGATTTCAGGGAAACTTGCCAGAGACTAATTTATATTACTTCAGTGTGTCAATCGGCCAAGCAACATCATTTTACACTTAATTCAGTACCCTAGTGGCTTGTCAGATTTTTGGTCGGATTTATGTCCGGAAAGTCGAGTTTTTAATTTTGTTTTTGTTGTGCCAATATATACCTTTTGGCATACATCAGATTCGTCACCGTTACATGCTATCCTATAAACTACATTGCACTTATCTTCTTTTTTAGTCTTCGTTTTAGTTTTGCTGAACATATTGTTGACACTGTTGGTGGTTTTTAAAGCTAATTGGTATTTGTCTTTATTGTAAAAGTTAGATCTGCCAAATCTCTCCGAAAATCCAGGAATGTATGTCAAAGAATTATAACATTTTTCATTTTCCTCTCTAATTCTCACGTTATCATTCTGCTTAGCATGTTTTAATAGGTCGTGTATTGTTATTGTGGAAAGTTGTTCTTTTTTAATATGCGTCGTATTTTTATTTCGTTGTTGTGATGAAATTGTTGGTCACTTATATTGAACACTCTATGTATAAAATTTGTTGCTGTGTTTATTTTCACTCTACGGGGATGATTTGAATGAAAATTTATCAGTCGTCCAGATGCTGTTGGTTTTTGGTACCAATCTAGTTTAAGGTTATTGTCTTGTCTGATTATTATTGCATCTAGATATGGGAGCTTGTCATTTTTCTCTACTTCGTGCGTAAATTGTATGTTTTTGTCGAATGAATTCAAAATCTTTAGTGTGCTTTCGACTTCATTTTTCTTTACTATACAAAAAATATCGTCCACGTACTTCGTTAATAACCTTGGTTTCGTCGTCATCTTTTCTATAGAAGTGTCCAATAATTCCTCCTCCCATTGGAAGTCCTTTGCGTTGTTCGTACACATTGTCTTGAAATATAAAATATCTGGAGTCTTTTATGCAAAGAGTCAGTATTTCAATAAATAATTCTTTCGGTATCCTGGTATAGTTCTTCAGTATATTCCATTTTTCGGCGATCGTCTTAATTGCTAAGTTTATTGAAACGCTGGGAAACAACGACACTACGTCAAATGATATTAAGGTTTCGTCTTCTTCTATGTTCACATCAATAATTTTTGATTTAAAATCTACTGCATCCTTTATATTGTATGTTGAGTCCTTCGTCAAATATTTTAAAATATCTACAATGTACTTGGACAGTCCGTATGTAGGTGAATTTATGGATGAGCATATCGGTCGTAGTGGTATTCCGTCTTTGTGAATCTTTGGTAGGCCGTATATCCTTGGAGCGAGTGATGTAATCGTCATTAACTTGTTCTTTTCGCTTAAATTTATTATGTTCAGATTATGTAGTTTATCCACAAGTTTGTTGTTTTTATTTTGTAGGTTGGTCGTTGGGTCTCTTTTTAATCTGCGATATGTGCACATGTCTTGAATTATGTCTTTCATTTTCATTTCATAGTCCTTTTTATACATTCCTACTGTCTTTCCCCCTTTATCTGCATTTAATATTAATATGTCCTTGTTATTTTTCAAAAATGTTCTTGTTTGTCCCACTGTGTCAATTATATTATATTAAGTAATAATATTTCTATTCATATAATTTCAAACTTCATAATTATTATATTGGAACTTATCTGACATATTAATAATTTTCTGTTAGCCTTTAAGAATCCACTATTCAAAAGAACAGGCACATCGGGGGGTAAATGCGGATAAAACCTTCAAAATACCGAAAATATGTCAGTACCGGAATATGAAATTATTTTTAGAAAGATCCGACACCCAATGTAAAACGGAAAAATAGAACCAATTCTTTTTCAACAGAATTAACTCCTGATTTGTTTTTAGCTTCTCATGTACCCAAAATACCAAATAAGGGGAGTACCAGATATGGGGTTACTCTGTGAGAGAATTCAGCCATTATTGATTTTTGGTGTGGAGAGTTTATGTCAAATGAGAATCCATAATATATAATTACAGCCAATTTTGACGAAAACGTGTCCATACTCCCAAAGTACCGAAATTTAGAGTTTTATGAGGGCTACCATAAAAGTAGACCAATATTTATAATTTCTTGTGAGAAGATACCAAATGAGAACTCAAAATACCAAATTACAGCTAATTATGATACAAAAATGTGCCCAAAAACCGAATGTCGGGAGGTACAGTTACATGGACTGTATCCTAAAAAGTGATATATGCAATATTCAATACCAAACATCCTGGGAGAACTAGCAATTTATGTGCAACATTTTAAAGCCCTGTCTCTTTGAGAGCTTCATCGTGATTTCAACAAACGAACATGGCCGAAGTCGAAGTTCGTTCCTTTATAACTCGAGACTTTTTAAAGTATATGAAAACAACTATTGGATTAATTGATCTGTCGTTGAAAACTTTATAGCCTCATATATAGTTTCGTCCGATTTTATGTGAATGATGCAGCAAACTCCCAATATTTGTCCGATTGGGAAAAAATTTTACACAGTGTACTGATGTCTGCGAAGTTTTGTTAAAATCGGTTCAGATTTAGATATAGCTCCCATACATAGTTTCGTTCGATTTTTTGGTGAATATTTGTGAATGATACACCAAACTCCCAATATTTGTCCGATTGGCACAAAATTGTGCACAGAGTACTGAATCGGTTCAGATTTCGATATAGCTCCCATATATAGGTTCTTCCGATTTTATGTGAATGATGCACCAAACTCTCAATATTTGTATGATTGGGACAAAATTCTGCACAGAGTACTGAATTAGGTTCAGACTTATGTCTGCTAAATTTTGGTTCAGATTTAGATATAGCTCTCATATCGTCATCATAACTGCATACGGACGTAACTACAGAAAAATTGGAAATGTACTTTTTGTTTGATTGTTGTTCTTCTGATCAAACTACATGTTCACACAAAAATTTAGACATCTAACGTCAAAAACAGCGAACTTATTAAAGAAATTCAAACGGACGTAACTACAATAGTATGCTTTTATTAATGCAAACAGACGTAACTACACTCCTTTAAAAAATTAAAGTTCGCAATATTAAAGATGGAAAGATAGATAGAAGATTGAAGTTATATTAATGTTACTTCTGGTATGTTTGATATTGAAAATGAGATATATCGGCAAGTTTTCTACGGTAGCCCCCAAAATTCTGTATTTTAAAGCTTTTCTTCATTTGTTTAACTAAACAGCTATAATTAGGTATTTTTGTTTCCCACTGTGTGGAAAAGTACGCTGTGCAAAGTTTTATCGTTATCGGATAAATATTTAATGTCTTTAGTGCAACATTTATATAAAATCGGTAGAGACTGTATATGGGAGCTATATCGAAATCTGAACCGATTTTCACGAAACTTAAAACTCATCAATCTAGACTCAATTCAGTACGCTATGCAAAATTTCGTGCAAATCGAAAGAAACATAGGGGCTTTAATGCATCATTTAAACTCAATTTGGTACGCTGTACACATTTTAGTCTCAATCGGATAATTATTTGACACTTTGTTGTACTACAAAAAAAAAATCTTTTCAAAAAATAAATACGGATCTATAGTGCGGTTAAACTTTGAAGAAATTTCCAGCCATGCTCAATTTTTATAGATTTTATAACGTTTTTTGCTGCTCCTGTAAAATTAGTAAAACTGTAGTTACGTCCGTTTTCATTTATGATGACGATATATAGCTTCGTTCAATTTTGTGCGAATTATACACTAAACTCTCAATATTTGTCCGATTGAGCAAAATTGAGCAAATGCAATTGTGGAAAAATGATGTGTGAGAAGTTTTGTAAAAATCGGTTAAGTTTTTGATATACGTTTTATATATATTGTCGTTTGATATTATGTAAATGGTGCACCGAAGGGCCTATGTTTGTTCGATTTACACGAAATTTGACAGAGGGTATTAAATTGAATATGGAGTGATAACAAAAAACAAATGGTGTATGCAACGATTACTCAATTAGGTTCATGTGTTTATATATAGCCCCATACATACTTTTACTCGATTTCATACAAATGGTACACCAAGGAATCCAAGTCGGCCCGTTTGACATGCAATTTTTCATTGTTTTCAGAATGGTATGTGTATGGGGGTTTTTCAATTGGTTGAAATATCTATCTAGATAGCACATTTAATTTCGCCTAATTCTATATCAATGGTCCTCCAAAGATTCTATGACTGTTCTACCAACAGGATTTTGTAGATATTAACATCTCTTGTATGTACCCAATGTGGTGAAGGGTATCATATAGTCGGCCCCATCCGACTTTTGAGCTTTCCTTACTGGTTATGTTTCGCAAAGTTCTTCGCGATTTCTACAATAAATCCATATTCATATTTCTCGAACAAATCCATGTATTAACGCTTTTGGTCACTATAACAAACAGCGTAATTTTAATATTTCCTATAATATAACCCCCACAACTTTTGCACACACCAAACGAAAATCTGATCGTGAACGGATTCGGAAAACAAGAAAAGCCGATTTATGGAAAGTGGAATATAAAGAAATTGGCATATTGCCTATATATATTTGTAAATTGGATTTTCGAGTTCTTAGACGATTTACCTGGTGTTAACAAACAATTTTTTTGGTAGACAATAGGTAAGATATAAAACATTTTAAGCAATGCATTTATATATATACAGTGAGTGTAATAAGTATTTTGCCTCAATATAAATTTGACAAAATTATAATATATACGCCAAAGCCAGCATACTAAAGATGTAAAATGAATTATGTATGATGGGATATGTTTGTGGACATATTTAGATCTTATTTCTGCAAGAATCACTGCGAAAGACCTATTGGTCACGAAGATATCGGCCAAAATCTATACCAACCCAAAAATGATTATCACAAAAAAGTATTTTGCTTTTTATTATCATTTTTGAAAAAATCATTATATAACACACGCTTTGTCTTTTTATAGTTACCATTGCGGGTAACCACATACTAAAAGCGATTTGGCGACGATTCCAATAAACCACGGCATTTTTTCGCGAATATTTTCTCACATTTACGTTCAATACATTCTCCAGCAATTTTTCATTTAATATATGGTAATTTCTCGTCCTAATCTCAAAATGAGAGTATTAGATATGGTCGTCGCGGCTTCAAAACATCCCAAATAACTTTAGAATAATAAAAAGGAGGTTTTGCAAAATAAATCGCGAGGACAGGACCTTAAAAACTATTAAAACCAAAATCCGACAAACAAATTATTAAAAAAAATATCGCGAAACCCCATTTTTCAGACTTTGAAAACTTTATGGTCCATTAATATTGATCTAGGAACCAATATATGCGATTAAAATAGCAATAAGGTGGTCAGATTCAAAGAAATTAACAGTTCTAAAACAACAGAAACTACAAACAGTACATGAAGTTGGGAGAAAACATCATTCTTCGTCAAATACTTTTGCGTTTTAAAAAACTGTGGTAGCTGGTGACTAATACGCAGTCAATATTTTACATCCGTTTAACACCATCAGTTGCGAATAAAATGCATCAGTGAATAAACTGGTCGATCTATTTATTTTCGAAATTTGATGTATTTCTATTGCCACAAAACCGTTCATATCTTATCTTAGAATCGACCTTCTTATTGCTATTTTCATCGCATATATTGGTTCCTAGATCAATATTAATGGACCATAAAGTTTTCAAAGTCTGAAAAATGGGGTTTCGCGATATTTTTTTTAATAATTTGTTTGTCGGATTTTGGTTTTAATAGTTTTTGGGGTCCTGTCCTCGCGATATATTTTGCAAAACCTCCTTTTTATTATTCTGAAGTTATTTGGGATGTTTTGAAGCCGCGACGACCATATCTAATACTCTCATTTTAAGATTAGGACGAGAAATTACCATATATTAAATGAAAAATTGCTGGAGAATGTATTGAACGTAAATGTGAGAAAACATTCGCGAAAAAATGCCGTGGTTTATTGGAATCGTCGCCAAATCGCTTTTAGTATGTGGTTACCCGCAATGGTAACTATAAAAAGACAAAGCGTGTGTTATATAATGATTTTTTCAAAAATGATAATAAAAAGCAAAATACTTTTTTGTGATAATCATTTTTGGGTTGGTATAGATTTTGGCCGATATCTTCGTGACCAATAGGTCTTTCGCAGTGATTCTTGCAGAAATAAGATCTAAATATGTCCACAAACATATCCCATCATACATAATTAATTTTACATCTTTAGTATGCTGGCTTTAGGCGTATATATTAGAATTTTGTCAAATTTATATTGAGGCAAAATACTTATTACACTCACTGTATATATATATTTATATATAAATCTGGACAATTTATGACATTTAAAAGTAAAATTATAATAATTAATATTTAACAAGTGAGCCGAAATGGAGTGAACATTAAATAAATTGAAAAATTGTAAAATAATATATGGTCTGTTCCAGTACTTTTTAAATATTAAATCTAGTAAATGGGAAACATTTCAAAATTGCTCTCAGAGTACAAAATAATTTGAAAAGTGCGTTCCCGAACTATCTAGTAAATATGCCAAAATTAGATGACAATACTTCAAAATCAACATAACAGTCAATCAGAAGTAGGCATTCCTGTTTACTATTTTTACTCGGCAAATTTCCCGAGTAAAAAGTTTACAAATAGAACGCCATTTTTTGTGCTCTCTTAAATTTGATTCAATGTTTTACCAGTTTTGTGAGTTGAGGAACGGTTTTCGAGTAAAAAGTTGCAAAACATGTAAAATGAGTAGATTCTTTTAGGTTCTGGAACGGAACTATAATTAATATTTTCAGATTTATTCATAAGGTTAACAGTCTTCTCTTGCTGCCATAGTCTTCTCTTGCTGTCAACATTTTAATCGCGAAATACCAACCAGAACAGGATAAAAACTCATAATATCTTTCAGGAAAACGTAATGATAGTAATACGCACATATATTTTGGTTCAAATAAATTATTTTTTGTTTATTTATTCTTCAAATAATAAATTTGACAGTCTACGAATTCGCCTCCCTGTTAACCTTATGAATAAGCCTTGACGCCTACGTCACAAAGACAATTT
Source organism: Musca vetustissima (assembly GCF_032173495.1). NCBI lineage: Eukaryota > Metazoa > Arthropoda > Insecta > Diptera > Muscidae > Musca > Musca vetustissima. The sequence continues at coordinate 101,163 of NW_026874014.1, read as the reverse complement.
GTAATATTTGGAAATTCATACGTGAACCCAATTGTCTTGTCGCTTGTGAGCAGAGAGCAGAGAAAAAATTTTATGAGATTCAAAGCAATTTCTTTAAAATTTTGAAGTGTTTAATTAAACACAATCAAACCCCTATGTAGAATAATGTAACCCTCCCCTACTCTTTTATATAAATTACCCGACCTAAAATATACAAGGGAAGATACAAAACTTAATAAACAATCAGAAAATCTTTTCAAGCAATGCCAAATAACAAATAAATTTTGCAATGAAACATGCAACCTAACAATTGTGAATTGTGTTGTGTATCAATGGTATGGCTTTTGAAAATGATAATGTGAAGCAGCCAACGAACCAAATCGACCACAAATGGGGGAATACTTTATTTGTTAGATGTGTTTTTCTCCCTACACTATTTCGATAAAAAGATGGAAACTAAAAATAAAAGATTTCACAAAACAAAATAAGCAAAAAACAGAGATAAGTTCGGCAGTTTCGAATTTTTAATACCTTCCCAAAAATACCACATTTTAGTGCTGACAAGTTTTTTTTTTCAAAATAAATGGCTAGAATCAATATTATTTATTTACATTGGGTTGTAAATCTTCCCACCAAATATTTTCAATATTGGTCCGCTTATAGCTTTCCCACGGCACCTCTAATTTTCGTCATTCCGAACACCAAATTGATTGAAATATAATATTTTAGAATTTCATTGAGTGGCGAATTTTCCTACAAAAAATATCTATGCAGAAAATGTTCTACAAAGGTTCCATCCAATTTTGAGAATCGCCATTCTCCTTGGCGAATTCGCTTCGTGGGTAAACAACATTTTACGGAACACTTTCAATATAAGTTCATGGTTTGGCATAACCATCATATAAGAGTCCCGACTAATTTTATGTATCCATCTCATGGCTAATAAGTTCAGAATTAGATGTGTTTGTTCAAGGTGTTGCAAACAGAATGACAACGTGAATATACTCTCCACATTATAGTTAAAGTATGAAAAATACCTAAACATAAAGAAATGTTTCAGGAGTATTCCTTGCATGCTTCGCAATGTAGTAACAAACACTTGAAGACTGACTGCTCCCAAAGTGGCATTCTTGCTGGTAGCGTAGTAACATCTTAGAGTATTGTTTGTTTTAGAAATTTTATTGTGCTCTCTGTTATAAACAGCTGTCCGCTGCATGTGGTCTGATACAAACACACACCCTCTGACATGGAAGGAAGAAAGTTAAACAAACAAATTAGTGTTGCATAAAAAATGCCACTGGATTGTTGTTGTTGTTTTTCTTTTTCCTCTACTTCATGGGATATGTAAATAATATGGAACTCCTTAAGTATGGCTTCCTTCTTATGCTACTGGCATAGAAGTTATCGCAATTCCCTTTGGAGCTTTAAGGCGAAACATAATGTGTGCAACAAAGTCAAGCAGAAATAGTTTTATAATTTTGTGATTGTTTGGGGAACAACTATCAAAAGGATGTAGGATAATACAATTACTTCAAATGCTTTAGCTTTTGGAGGAGGAAGATATATGTTGTGATGTTGAACAAAATAGCTAGTTGATGTTAATATTGTGGGTGTGTGTGTCACATATTCTCAGGAGGGGACTAACAAATAAACATGTATTTCATTAGGATATTGATGTGACATATTAAGAATATGTTGTACTGAGATTTAAACACAGAAGTCCAGATATTGATAATAGGTCAATAGGGAGTCATAGGTTACGACTCCTAGCTGTAAGGACTTTTATTAGATCAAGTAATGTAAATGATATATATAGTTATTTATTTTTTCTCAAAATTATTCTTTAATATTTTCTTTTTTTCCCTTTAATATTATCTTTATTCTTCACAGGGAATTGCAGCGCATTGAAAATGCAACCAATACACCGGTTATATCCCATCTATCCGAAACGATACAAGGTGTTACCACAATACGTGCCTACAATCAGGAATCACGTTTCACGGAAATATTATTTCGACGATTGGAAGAAAATACGATTGCATTCACGATACTCAATACCAGCAATCGTTGGTTGGGCATATCATTGGTAAGTACTTTTGTGTGTGTGTTTGAGGATGGGTGTTATATACGGCAGTAGGTACACTCAACTCCCACAAGGCGATTAAAGTTCAGTAGGAGAAGAATAATTTTGTGGTGGCGTTTAAATTCGAGACTAAACCTTTTAAAAAGGGAAATAATGTTTTTCTTTAAAAACTACAAAGTTAATGATAATTTTTTCAAAATATATTAGGTTGGGGAAAAAGAAATCCATTAGGCCGGTAGTCGAAAATGTCGATAAAATCTGAGAAATGATCGAAATTGACCGGCATGTTAGCAGTCGTAACATCGCAGGAGCAAAAATTAACCATAAAACTATTTTAAACCATTTACACAAAGCTGGTTTCAAAACAAGCCTTGATGTTTGGGTGCCACACCAATTAACAGAAAAGAAAATAGGATGGATCAAATTTCCATCTGCAAAGCCTTGTCCAAACGGAATGAGATAGACCCATTTCTTAAACGGATGGTGACTGGAGATGAGAAATGGATCACATACTATAACCCTGTACGAAAACGATCGTGGTCAAAGAGCGGTGAAGCACCTCAAACGGTGGCCAAACCAGGACTAACGGCCAGGACAGTTCTGCCATACATTTGGTGGGACTGCAAGGGGATTATTTATTATGACTTGCTTCCATACGGCCAATCTCTAATTTCTGGTCTCTATTGTCAACAACTGGACCGTTTGAAGATAGCAATTGACCAGAAACGGCCAGAATTGGCCAACAGGAGAGGTGTAGTGTTACACCAGGAGAACGCAAGGCCACACACATCTACAGTGACTCGCCAGAAACTTCGAGAGTTTGGTTGGGAAGTTTTAATGCATCCGTCATGCAGTCCGGACTTGGTACAAAGCGATTATCATATTTTTCTTGCTCTGCAAAATTTCTTTAATGATAACAAATTGTTATCTAGGGAGAATTGTGAACATCGACTACTAGAGTTTTTTGCATATATAGAGCAGGACTTCTATGAGAGAGGCGTTATGAAGTTACCTATAAAATGACAACAAATCATACAACAAAAGTGTGCATATTAGGCCCAAACCGGACATTCCAAAGCATGTTAAATAAATTCCTATATTTCATATAAAAATAATGGATTTCTTTTTCCCCAACCTAATACAATTTATACGAAATTTATTAGTGAAAATAGATTAAAGACTTCCTGTGCTAGGATTGGGTAAGTGTAGAAAAGAAAGCTCCAAATATACGAATGTAAAATATCATAATCTACATACGGATGACAATAAACTTGTCTGGTGGAATTTAAAAGAGTTAAGATTGTTTTGGAATCATAATTTATTCAAGAATATGAATGAAACCAGTAAGGGAAGAAGTAAAGTCGGACGGTGCCGACTATATGACACCCTTCACCACTATGGATATGTTAAACAGATTCATCCTAACAGACTTCGCATTTTTGGAGGACCAATAATATATAGGAGCTATATCCACATCTAACTTCGATACGTTGTGCAACATTGTGTGTCAATCGGCGTAACTTTGGGCCTTATGTGCACAATTTACTTAAAACCGGACGAAACTGTATATGGGAGTCATATCTAAATTTGAATTGATTCCAACAAAACTTGACACCCGGTAGGTTATAGCAACTTCAGTACGTTGTGCAAAATTTTGTCTCAATCGGCATTACTTTGGGTCTTTTGTGCCCAATTTACCTTAAATCGGACGAAAATATATATATATATGGGAGCTATATAAAAATCTGAACCGATTTTCAGGAAACTTATCACACATCATTCTAGGCCTAATTCAGTACGCTGTGACAAATGTCGTGTATATAGGTACTTTGGTGCACCATTTACCTTAAATCGGACGAAAATATATATGGGAGCTATATCTTAGCACACAAAATTCTAGGCTTAATTAAGTAGGCTATGCCAAATTTTGTGAAAATCGAAAAATATATAGGGTCTTTGGTGCACCATTAAAATATATATGGGAGCTATATCAACATCTGAACCGATTTTCACGAAACTCATCACACATCATTCTTGGCCTAGTACGCTGTGCTAAATTTCGTTTAAATCGAAAGATATATAGGGACTTCGGTGCACCATTTACCTTAAATCGGACGAAAATATATATATGAGCGCTATATCTATATCTGAACTGATTTTTCCCAATTTCAATAACGTTCAAAGACAGACGGACGGACGGTCATGCATAAATAGACTTAGAAAGTGATTCTATGCATATTCTCAAAAGGAACCATGTGTCAATCTCATTTCCTTTTGTCTGTTACAAACATGTGCATTAAGACATAATACCCTGTACCACAATGTGGTGAAGGGTATAAAAGTAAAAAGGTCGTTAAATTCGACAGGAGCGCACTTTTTATTCTCTCTACCATGAGTTGCACAGTCAAATAGATTGGGACATTTATATTAACGCCCATATAAAAGTCTCGATCAATTTTAAGTATTTAACTTAAAATTGGGCAAACTATATAACTTTGGGTCTTTGGTGGACTATTTACTCAGGTTTTGCAAGGTTTGGCTCAAATCGTGTTGTCCGTTCGCATTATAAACTTTTGACCATTTTATAGGGGAAGTACCAGAAGTAGTGAACCGATATTACCCATCTTCGAACTTGAACTGAGTTTGGAAGACATTTTACGATGTGCAGAGTTTAATCGAAATCGGAAATTTGTAGATCGACTTCAAATTGTTTGAAACGGAATTGGTCCAAAGAAACATGAAGTATAAAGCCAATATTTTGATAAGGCACATTTCTGTATATACCCTCATTAGCCATAAGGCTAAGGGTATAATGATATTATCGAGTTATGCATGTCCGTCTATTGAAATATCAAAAGAGCTCAAATTATTTTGAAATTCTGTATATACATTGCTATTTCTCTAGGACGTTAAGTACTGAAAATGGAATACATTGGCCCACTTTATGATATTGAAACCGAAATCGGTATTTTGCGGATTTTTGGAACGTCATTCATTAGGAATCAAATTTTCTAACTGAATATGTTTCATATTGGTCCACTCTCTATGATCGCCCCCATATATAGGTACCTCCTAAATTTCAGTATTTTGAGGAGTATGTGCACGTTTTTCAACCGAATTTGCTGTAATTTGGTATTTTGGGTATTTTAAATATTGATACACTTTTTACGATAGTCTCCTCAAATTGCGGTGTTTTGGGTACATTTTTCAACAGAATTGACTGTAATTTGGTATTTTGAATTCACATTGAGTAGCAAATATTCCCACCACAAATCATCATATATATTTACGATAGCCTCCATATAACGGTATCAGCTTTAATTTGGTATTTTGAAATTGTAGATCCTTTTCCCCGAATGAACTGTAATTTCTTATTAGCTGTCAAATTCCCTACCAGAAATGCGAAATAATTCTGTAGTTGCCATTAATACCACCTCATATCTTTTCCGAATGATCTGCATCTACTGTTTCTGATGCATCCAATATTGTGTTAAAAAGCCAACAGGAGGCATTGTCCTGCAAGAATATCTGCCAACCCCCTTGTTGTTCTATTTCGATCATGACCTCAATTCGAGACATGTTGTACTAAAGGTTTTGGCGTGTGTATTCCCCTGGTTCTCTGAACCAACCTCGTCCTTCCTGCTAACCGAGTGTCATCTGGGTACCTACAATTTTCGAGCATCGCGAGTTACCCATCTGGCTACGTCGTTAGCCTGTTCTATAATTGTGTGGGATGTATTGTGAGGTGTATCGAGCGGTCAAAGCTGTTATTGTGCTTGATAAAATCGGTCAATATTTAGCTGACCAAGACTTTTGCAAGGCAAATTAAACAAGTAAAAACGTCGTTAAATACTACAACATTTTTTTGGAAAGCGTGCCCAACATCCACAAATATATCTAAATCATTTCGATATCTATCTCCATCGTTATTTCAAAATATATAGTTTTATTCTGATCAAGAATATATATCTAAAGGGTATTATGTATATATGTTAGTTGCATTTCTATTACCCCAAAAATTAAATAATAGACTTCCACATCTGGGTTCAATAACCTTAGCTTAGCGACTCTATGAATTATTCACCTTAAAGCGATTTTAGATAAAAATGTTGACACAATAGAAGAGTTGCTGTTTCCAGTTTGTCACCAATTAAAATAAACTATTTTCCTATTTTCTCGAATATTAAACTTTTTTCGCCGAATTCAATTCGTTTTTTTACAATATTTTACATAAAATATATATGAAAATAAAAACAAATTGTATCGTAAAACTACTAACTTGTTGTTCTTGTCCTTTTTATTTAACTTTCTGATCAACGCTTGTTATTGTTGTTGTTACTCACGGTACATTTGATGACACAACAACAACCGCGCCAACAACTGTCATAAACCAACAAACAACAAAACAAAATTACAAACAGGATTACCTGGGTGGTGTCATTGTATTTGTGGCCATAGTGACAGCTTTATTGGCGGCAACAATAGCATGCAACAGCTCGAACAATAATCATCATGCCACCGTCACCATGAAGGCTACAGGATACCCAGCATCCCCGTTATCGTCACCAACGACAGCATCCTTTAATGCATCGTCATCTTCATACTCGCAATGGGTAACGACGACATTATCCCCCTCCCCCTCATTGGTGGGTCTGGCCATCAACTATACGCTATTGATGCCAATTTATTTGAATTGGGTTGTAAAACTTTTGGCCGATATGGAAATGTATGTCGGTTCGGTGGAACGTATTGCATATTATGCGGACAACGACAGTGACACGAAGAATGGTGGCGGTGGTGAGGTGGAGAGCTGTCGAACATCCATGGCAAATGATGACAACAACATTGGTTTATCAACAAAAGTTTGCAACGAATCAAAGGCAGAGACCAGTTCCAGTGTTCGGAGCCAAGCCAAAGATGTTGGCTGTGTTGCTGCTGGCACGTCTGCTGAGAACAAAGTTTGTGGCGATGATAAATTGTTGTTGTTAAGTCCAAGTGAAAAGAGCGATACATCGTCGTCGAAAATGGCTGCAATGACAACATCCTTGTTTACCACTGACAACAATGTCAATGAAACTGTTGTTACAATCTCGAGAAAGACGAACGGCACAAATGATGATGGTGCTGTGAATGAGAATGGTGGAGAAGAAAGTAAAGAACTTGGAGACAAAAAGATGGATGTAACGACAACTACCTCTAATGCTGCTGCTTCTGCTTCTAATGGTGATCATCATCATCGTCATATTACTAATGATGGACATATTGCAGTAACCACAAAAACTTTATCACAACAACATGGAACAACATCAACAACTGTCATTCAAGACGAGCAGCACCATGATGCTCGTGCTGATGATGATGAAGACGATAACAATGCTGCTAACCCAACATCTTTACTTTTGCCCAACAACAAAACGTTGGCGATGACGACGACCACATCTGACCACATCAATATTCCAAATAACAGTGACAACAACACGAACAACAACAATAACAACCAGACTTCTTTAGCATCGTCATCTACTGGTCGTTCACCAGTGGCAGCATCTTCAGCAAAGTTCCTGCCAAGATGTAATGATGCTGAACGTCAAGCCAGTGTTCGTCGTTTAGCTAAACACAAAAAACAATGTAAGTATGTAAAATGATGGAAAGGTATTAGTGTTAGTGGGAGATTGTGTGTGTGTGTTTGGTAGTATTAATTTAAAGTTGTTGTCACTCTCTGGGTGTGATTGAAGCGGAAGTTATTTTATTATAATCTATTTCGTATTCTATGGTATGGTAATTAGTGAACATGTTTGGTGTAAAAACCATAACCAATTTCTATTGAAAAATTTTGCCGAATTTAAATTTCTATGCATTTATGTGCCAAAAAAACAAGTTTGCTGATTTTTTTCTTTAAAAAAACTTGGATAGATGAAATTTTTTTAAATAATAGTTTCTTGAGTAGACGTTTTCTTATAATTATTCGCTGAATTGCATTTTTATAGAAAAAATTGCTGAATTAACTTTTTCTATATTGCAGACTTGAGTATTTTCCTAAATATTATCCAATTAATTATAGACTTGTTTCGCAAGTACCCATATACTTGTGATCGGAGATGGAGTACTCTTGTGAGACTCTCCAACAGTGTTGCCGAAAGTGGGACGCTCCGTTTTTCTGGACGCTGTAGATATCATGACCCACACAAGGCAAAATTTTACACGGGGAAGAGAATATGTTAAGAAAATAAACATGGATGTTCTGATAAATATTGGTCAGTATTTGGTGGGATCAAGACTTTTGTTTGAAAAAATTAGAGAAGAGACACCAATAATATTGATAAACATTCTCTGATGTGGGATTTATTGTCCAACAATAAGTGAAGTGGATCTTGGCAACGACTAAACATGCCTTTCAGTATGCTGATCGGTGTGAAGAATTTTTTCTACGAGGAGTTTGAGATATATGAAAGTATAAGTCGGTGTTCAGACTTTCCCTAAAGATCTATCCAAGCCTACCACAAGAAGAGACCCTACGTCTATCTCCTCCATGTCCAGCAATGTCTTGTTCGGCAGTCGTGAAATCGCGGTCCCAATCTCTGATGACGGAGGTTGACTTTTGTAGTCGAGGTATGTCCCTTTTCCTCACCATCTTGAGTTTTATTGTATCGCCTTTGGAGACAATACTTGCTACTAGTTTTCTCAGTGCTTCTGTGCTCTTTGTTGACTTCTATTCTAGCATTAGAAAATCCACTTAAATTCGCAGCAGTACTGTAGGTGTTCCATAATCTTGTTATTGACCACTTACATCCCCTCTTTATGGATCTCCGTTTTAGTTTTCCGGATGTACTATTCTCGTCAATCACTGCATAGCAGAGCTCGTCTCTATAGGGCGCGTTACGATGACGGCTCCTTACCAACTGCTTCTTTTGAGAGTTCCCTAAATCGATGAATTCTCGAAACAGTCCCTGAGTCTGTGTTGACTCAGCATTCTCTTTTTATCATTAGACGGGAATTCCTTTTTCTTTGTTGCTGATTTGGCATTCATCTGCTTTTCCGGAGACCTTTTCGCCGCTTCCGAAATGCTTGGCAATATCCTTACACACTTCCTTTACCAATTTATCAGCCTCTTCGCTTTTCCAACATTCTAAGACTGTTGTGCTAGTCTTATCCTGGTTTCGAGATTGGGCATTTCAATTGAGTTCCGCCTTTCTTTGAAGGCTGCGTCGAAATTGTTCATCCCCTGTGTATCTTACACTGAGATCCATATTTACCTTTTGGGGGATGATCCATATAACGGTACTTCACAAATTTCGGTATTTTGGGGAATTCGGGTATATTTTTCAACCAAATTGGCTGTAAATTTATATACTGAATGGAAAATCTCACTAATTGGAAGCACTTGTTTTGGAGGAGCCCTTTACAACGGGTTATTTTGGATTTCACCAAAAATAATCAATATCAGTCCACGTTGATGTAGCCCCCATAAAGTAGTGTTCGAAGGCCGATCTTTAGGTATAGCCTCATAATAAGGTTCAGCGCCATTATAGGTATGTTAATGATCCTGGCCGCATTTTCATATTTTATATATGTATATATTTTAGCATTACGAAGTGAATGTAATTTGCTTTTCCAGTCTTTGTGTGTAAAAAACGTATTCATAGAATAATATCAATATAAGTCTACATGCCCTCATATAAAAGGACACGCATCATTTTGGGTTTGTACAAAGTCCAAGCTCATTATTATAGACTGAAATTTTGATATTTTAAATGTCTACCTCTGGCCCGACCGAACTTATCCTACTTGTATAAAAAAGTTAGCTGTTTTCTTAAAAAACTTTCCATCGATTTTGGTACCAAGAATCGACAGTTCAATGATCACATGTCGTCATCATAGAAGGACATCCCTTAAACAAGACGAAACTATCATCATAGACAGGGCATCCCGTAAAGAAGGCGAAACAGTGATTTAATTAATTAATTAATAGTTTTATTTTTAATAAAAATTTTAGCTGAATTGGTTTCTACTACCACAAAACATTTTTTAATTTATTATATCTTTTATACTGAAGAATTTTCTTCAAAAATATTTTGCAGAGTTGATCTTTTCTAAAGACAATTTTTTCTGAATAGATTTTTATATATAAAACATAAATGCCTTGTTGACCACGAAGTCAGGCGCCAACGAAACGAACTTCTCATTGGGGTCGTATCGATGGTAACGTAAGAACTTCGAATTGTCACAAGAGACATTTGGGTTTGAAAGGTTTTTTGTAAAGAAGCTATTAATAGCTTCTGGGGAGAATACCCCAACAAAAAACTAAGGGAACTGATGAGGATCAGTGGCGAGATCCGAAACTATAGTCTTCCCTGCCTTACCCCTCGGCGGACAATGCCATACATTCCCCACTAATAAATAGTTGTTTTTTATAAAAACAACAAACTGGGATTAAGCCTGACTATTTTGCAAAAACAATATACAAATGGTATCCCAAATAACCCGCCAAACACTACTAAAAAATAAATAAATAGAATTTGTATGTAGAAACAAACTTCAATTTCATGAAAGTACTACTTCAAAGACCTAACATATTTCTGATTTCCACAACATTTTAAATATCATACCGAATTAATATATAATGGCATGAGTCAAGTTATTTTTAGGCTAGTTAGGCTGGACTCCGCCTGAATTTTTCAGGTCATTTTATAAATAAATTATTTTCCGTACAATATATTATTTAATTCGTAAATAACCAAGTCTATATAAATATGTTCATGAATCTCTCTAATTTCAAATATTTGGTATTTCAGCCTTATCTAAACCATATTCGCATATTGTTAAATACACATTTACATACATCACTCTGCGAATACTCACTTAATTGCTACACATCGAAAATTTACAAATTTTAATCCCATTAAAATAAATTGCTCCGACCGACTTACTCAATTACTCTGGCATTTATTAATGAAGTTATTTTGCATAGCTAATTCACCACAAAATCTTTTCATTAAAATCGACACACCCACACACGCAACTGCATGGAAAACGGAAAATGATGCAAAACCTCAAAATAAAAAAAAACCTCAACTAATATTTTTTGCGGCACTAATAGTTTCAGTTTTTCTTCATCTTCTTCGTCAGTTTGCAGTCTGTAGTCTGACTACATTTTGTTTATTTTCCTTCTTGCTTTTTTTCTTCTAAGCTTTAACAAAAAAATCTTTAGCCGGATTTTATTTCTTTGGCGAAAAATTTACTAAAAGGATATAACTGCAATTTCCGGTTTAGAAAAAAAACACACACACACACACAGAAGCAAAGAGAGTAACATTATTGAGGTTATTTTCTATGAACAACTAACCTGAACATCTGCACTTTACAAATACAAATAGTAAATCATAAGAAGTTAAGACGTATCAAAGAATAAAAATGAAAGACCAGATGGATAAGTGGAAAGATGGATAGATGCCAGCAACCTGTATGTATAGAGTGAAAATGGAGAAACAAAAAAAGAAATGTTGCAACTGTTGCTCTTAAAAGAATCTAAAATTAAAGCTCCCGGGCTAGTAGAGCTGCATACACCTACAAGAGCGAACATACATCATCTACCACCAACACAAAATGTTAAGGAACACAAAAAATAAAAGAAAATTCTATGAATATTCTATTTTGTTCATTTTTTAGTTTTCTTGTTTTAGTGGTGTACCCTACATTAACGTGTTATGACATTGATGAGACTGATTCTTAAAATTGTAAATTAAAGTCTGAGACATTACGGAATTTAAGAATAATTTCAACAAGAGAGATATTTCCGTCAATCGCCATTTGAGAGAACTGGAACCCCAATTTAAGCAACAACGGATTCAAATACTTCTATTAAAAGACAATAAATGTACGGAGTTTCAGGTGCCAAAATACACCCAATTCGATTATTGAAATGAAATGAAAAACTCTAACCTGTAGGCTTATTCTGTAACTTTTAAAAATATTTGTTATTGTACCTCCTACAAATGACGCAGATGACCTGGAAAATATTTTTTTGCATTAATATCATTCGTGAGGCGATGAACAAACCGACTTATGTATGGCTGATCCATGGAAATCTTCCATTGCTGTACCACTTGTCGTTTATAGCGTCATGTTGCATAAAATCTTAATGTTTCTAGAACAAATCGATTCGAACAGTGGAGGTGGCTATCGAGAAGACGGTGGTGATGCTGTTGAAAGGCAGTCGTCCTCCCTGCATTCGAGCTGGTGAACGCGGCATAAAGTATTCGTGTACGGTCAAGTATCTCGGGATAACGGTGTCAGAGCGTTTGGATTTTCTTCCACACTTGAACGGTCGTTGGGACCATCAGGCGTGTTTTGCGGACTGATTGGGGCTTGAGTAGGCTTTCTGTGCGGATCATATATGGTGGGCTGTGTGTTGCCTGCGCAACGTATGGTGCACCTATATGGTACAGAACTGCCTCGTCTGTTTTTGCAAGTGCTTCTTGGCGCCGCGCCGCTTGATCTTGAAGTGACATGTAGGGCTATCATGTATAAGCTTAAGCGTGGCTTGCAGTTGGATGAGGATGATTGGCTCAGGTCTTCTGATTTGGTGGATGGGGTGAGTAGGCTGTACAGCACTATCCTTCGGGACTGTGTTGTTGATAGGCGGAGGACAAGGTAGACGACAAAGGGAGGGTGACGTACGAATTTATTCGTGACGCAACGTTCGTAGTGGACCGGCCAGACTTTCGCTTCGGCTTAAGTACTGGTTTCTTACTGGCGGGTCATGGTTCTCTCAATGCGTTTCTGCATAAGAGAGGCTTGTCCCAGACGGATTTATGTGGGTGCGGGATGACTGGGGACTGGATGCATATACTGACGGAATGCCGTTACTATGATGACATTAGAGATTTAGCAAGTATGGGTATATCGAATGGAGGGGCGGGGTGGGATTTCAGTAGGGCTCTTGAAGACGATCGGACCTTTAGTTGTTTAAGTAGTTTTGCTCGTGAAGCATTTAGGAAAAGAACAGGACTTAGCGGAGGTGATCCTCGGGCGTACCCCCCTTGCAGTTGGGCTCAATCGGTTGCACCGGGTGGTGGTGGGTAGGTGCACCGTACAGCGGGTGTCAGGTGCCCCTGGATATGTCGATCCGGCCTGACAGTTGATGTGGCCCCCTGGGGAGCTTCGCGGGGGTTGTGGTTTCGCCCCTCACCAAGGGGGAGAGTATGCCTTCTGCATGCACTTCGGTGCTGGTGCGCTGGTGGGCACTTATCCGCCTGTGGCTAGCCACTGCGAGGTAGCCCTATTGGCAGGTACTCGCACAAAACACTTCAAGATACAAATACACTTCAAGATAAAATACGTTGTGTCTGATTATTATCGTCTGATTCTTAATTATAAAAACTTGTACCAAAAATCTATAATAAATTAATATTAGTTAAATATTTTTACAGTTTTGTAAACAAATCAAATTCGCAGAAGGTGCCCTTAAACGGAGTAGCTTCGGAATTTGTCACCTATAGGTATAGCCTGGTAATTATAGTTGCTATCAGTGTGGTTAAAATTCAGATCCTCTGAAGGTTATATTTTGTTTTAATACACTACGTAAGGTTAGACCTTTAAAGCTATATTTTCTAGCTGCGAACGTTGACGTCTCAAGACCACACATAATATCAGAAGCAGCCTTTTTCCATCGCGTTTTCTTCAGTAGAAGAACGTTTGTTCTGATGCTTATAATTTCGAACCATATTAAATGATTTTTTTAAGACAAATCTAAAAACATTTAAAGGGAATAATATAGAACATTCTGCATATGGCCGATTGTACTCCGATTTAAAATGGCGATACTCCCCAAAGTATTTTTTGTAGCATTTTTTATGTTCTCTATCAGCCTTCAAAAAATATGATGGTTTTACTTATTTTTATAAGAATATGCAGTACCCCAAGCAAGGGGTAGAACCTTTATATAAGTGCTATGCAACAACATGGACCCATATCCAAATAACTTATGTACCCACCAGAACCATCAGGAGCATATTACTATCGTAATAACCGGGGCGGGGACCTTTATGTGGAACCTATGTTAAAACAAAGGACACGATAAAAAACTATTAATCCACACGGTTCCAAATTTTAATAATCTAAACTAAATCGATTAAAATCTGTTTTATTTGTATATCCTCCACGATAATTACGTTTTTCATTCCGTTTGTAACAGCTCGAAATATTCGACGGAGACCCTATACTATATTCTTTATCAGAACAAAATTCTACAATGATTTAACAACGTCCGTCTGAAAATGGGGTATATATATCCTAATAAGTTTGGTTTCGTCTGTTTGCCAAAAGGTAAATGATATGCATTTCTCTGTTTAGAAGTTAATTAGATTCAGTGGCAAAACACCATGGTTTTTGTCCCCATAATGAATTTTGAACCCCCCAAAATGTAGTTGCGCTGTGTTATAAATGGGGCTTTCCCGAAATATAAGTGTACTATGGAGCTAAAACCAATAGTTAATCGATATTTATAATTTTTGGTAGGAAGGATTCCCGATCTAAAGTATCAACATACAGTCAATTCGGTTAAACATCCTGGTAAAGGTCCTCAAAATACCACGAATGTGGGTTTACATTTATATGGGGGCTACCCCAAAACGTGACTATCTTCAGACTTGACCTGTCTGCAAGAGTCGGGCGGACCTGGCTACATCGTGTTCAACCACCTCCTTATCTTCCTAAGTTTGCACAATATGCAGTTGCATACCATTGAAGAAAAATATTTTATAGTCTGTATGGAAAAAAAGTCCGTCACTACAAGAAAAATCTGCTCTGAAAAGGAATGTTCTGGTGTGATGCCAAATGTCCGAACCTTGACACGGTTGAATTTAATTCGTAGATGCAATTTCGCAACTATAGTCGACATAAATACAACTTATCAAGTAAAGACATTTATAAGCCACATTGCCCAATATGCCTGATGAGCCTCTTAACCAACGGCGAAACGCGTCGCATAGTGGTGGGAATGTAGAATCTCTCTTTGGCTTTCCTTTTCATTGCCTCCGATCATGTAGGTCATCTCGAAAGAGAAATTAATACAACGTTTACCTTTTAAGTTTTATGCCTTTTTAGAGCAATAAGTTACAAATGGAACGACAAAATAAATTTACCTTCCATACTATGGTGGAGGGTATAAAAACTATTAATATTGGTCCATATTATAGCTTCCATTAACGTTCGACATTCTGAGGATTTCCGATACATTTTTGTTTCTATTGATTGACAAATGTTCCAAGCAAATATTAATTGGCTCTCATTTTGGCAAACTTAATTAATATCAGTACGCGATATTAATTAAGACTATTATGAGACTATACCCATATCGACCCATCTATGGGTATAGTCTCATAATTCGTGTTTTGATAGCCCTGGACGTTTTTCAACTGGCTATATTTTGGCATTTTTCTTGCTGGGTAAAGAACATCGTTGTAGAAAATTGCAATGAACGTTTTGGAATAACTCACATATAACGATACCGCCCCATTTTCCGTCAGAACGAGGCATGAGGCACACTTTCCATGAGAACTGCTTACAATTTATTATTTTGATTTCTAAAGGGGGAAATCCTCAAAATTTATTTACAGAGCGAATTTAAATCTTTTGCACATATTAGACACAGTCTCAATCGAATTGTTCACATGTGATTTCGAACTATGGTTAGAAATATCTAAACTCGTATGATATTGAATATTTTTTGTAAGAAGGTCTTCCATTCATATTTTTTTCATACTGCCTAAAATTCATATTCATCGAATAAAATCCAATTTAAAAATCGTGCAAAATTCTAAAAATCGAATAACCCATATTAACACATACCGCTCCTCTTCGACTAAATGAGTATTTTGATCTCTTGAAAATTTTAATATTATTCCCCTCTGGTACTACTGAAAATATGGTATGTGTGTGATATCACATAGTCGATCTCACCCAAAACAAATATTTACCTTCTAACGAAATATTTTAAATATTCTATTAGGATTTCACTACAAATACTAAACCCACTCCCCACCTCTCCACCATGTTGCAATTGCCCCAAAGGGTTTACCACCACTCTCTCTGTATGACTGACATTTACTTGAATTTCTGCCACTGTTTGGTTAGTGGTTTATTTAAGCCATAAATTTGGTTGCTATCTGTGTGTGTGTGTGGGTGAGTGTGTGTGTGTTTGCGTATTGTTTTTTGTCTGTTTACCATAATTTGTGGCCTCGTTTTTTCTACTGCTGCTGTTATTCTTGTTGTCTATCAGTCTAACCATTTTTGTTTAAATATGAAACATATCCCAATTGTTTGTGGATGAAAACACACAAAATGGAAAAAATAGTAAATTAGAATTGTGCAAAATATTTGATATGCTACCACCCGATTCTCTGCTGTGGTTACTTTTTTGTGGTACTACACACTTTGGTGTTTTTACTGTTATTATTTATTTATCTATTTATGTTGTTGTTTTTGTTTGTCGCTGCTTACACTTTTCATATACATTTATTTTTTGTTTTGGTTTTCTTTTTTGATTTGACAGACAAACCCGTAGCAATTTCGTGGCCACAACGCGGCGATATATCTTTCGAAAATGTCAGTTTACGTTATGAGGGACAGCACGAGGATGTTATTAGAAATTTAAATTTGAAAATACCGGCTGGCCAAAGGGTAAGTATTTTTTTTGTACATTTTTCTACATAGTATTAATAAATGGCATTTTTGTGGATTGTAATATTGAATATTTGAAATAGTATGTAGAAAATTTAAAAATAAACTCAGAATAATTACAATTATGTAAATTTTTTTGTATAATTTTAATTTGTTGAATTATTTTTTTCTAAAGATAAACGTAAATTTAATTGATTTTTAATATAGAAAATTATTTTTTCTATGGACAAATAATCAAATGATTTTTTCAATAGAAAATGATATTTTCTGTATAAAAGACTTACTGAATTGTTTTTTTACATCTACAAGTAGTGATTTTTTTCTAACGAAAAATTAATATAGGACAATTTTGTATGTATGCTGCGTTGGCATATTGTATACAATCAGTTTAATAATTTGATATTTTCATACAAAAAGTTAGCTGAATTAATATTTTTTACAGAAAAAGTAGGCTTTATTGAAGAAATTCGATATATTTTTGCGCATGTGAGACACAATCGATGTATAATGATATATAAAATCAAATGTATGGCGGGGGTAGTGCAAAATAGAAAAAAAACAGTAAGGAAAGTAGTAAAGTCGGACTGGGCCGACTATATGATACCCTTCACCACTTTGGGTACATATGTATCCGAAAAGACGTCGCCTTTTTGAAGGAATTTTGACATGAAATTGAACGAACTTAAATATGTGATTTTTATGTCTTTCTGGGACCTATGCTAAATTTCATTTCATTTGGGCAAGTTTAGAGTCGTTTGCGCACAGTGGGACAGATTTGTGTAAATCTATTCAAAACAAACTTGACACACGCTATTCGGCATGCTGCACTGTTTAAAATTTAATCTCAATAAATAAGTCGAAATTATATATGGAAGCTACGAGATATCTATATCTGAACCGATTTGAAGCAAACTTGCCAGAGATTAATTTACGAAAAAATACGTATAGGAGGTGTACACATTATTCCAGACTTAATTCAATACGCTATGGCAAAATTCGTGCAAATCGAATGATTTTCAGGAACTTTGGTGCACCATTTACCTAAAATCGGACGAAACTATGTATGGAAGCTATATCTAAATCTGAACCGATTTTCACGAAACTTAGCACACACCATTCTAGACTTAATTTAGTACGCTATACCAAAATTCATGCCAATCAAAAGATTAGCAGAGACATTGCTGTACCATTTATCTAAAATCGGGCGAAACTATATATGGAAGCTATATCGAAATCTAAACAGATTTTCACGAAACTTAGCACACATCATTCTAGACTTAATTCAATACGCTATGCCAAAATTCGTGCAAATCAAATGATTTTCAGGGACTTTGGTGCACCATTTACCTAAAATCGGGCGAAACTATATATGGGAGCAATTTGTAAATCTAGACCGATTTTCACGAAACTAAGCACACGTCATTCTAGACCTTATTCAATATGATATACCAAATTGCGTGCAAATCTAAAGATAATCAGAGACATTGGTAGACCATTTACCTAAAATGGGCGAAGTTATATATGGGAGCTATATTTAAATCTGAACCGATTTTCACGAAACTTAGCACACGGCATTCTAGACGTAATTCAATACGCTATGCCAAAATTCGTGCAAATCAAATGATTTTCAGGGACTTTGGTGCACCATTTACCTAAAATCGGGCGAAACTATATATGGGAGCTATATCTAAATCTGAACCGATTTTCAGGAAACTTAGCACACATCATTCTAGACCTAATTCAGTAGGCTATACCAAATTTCGTGCAAATGAAAAGATATATAGGGACTTTGGTACTCCATTTACCTTAAATCGGAAGAAAATATATATGGGAGCTATATCTAAATCTGAGCCGATTTTCACGAAACTTAACGCACATCATTCGAGAACTTATTCAGTAGGCTATACCAAATTTCGTGCAAATCGAAAGATATTTAGGGACTTAGGTATCCTATTTACCTTAAATCGGACGTAAATATATATGGGAGCTATATCTAAATCTGGACTGATTTTTCCCAATTTCAATAGGGTTCGTCCTTGGGCCAAACAAATGAGCTGTACCAAATTTCATCCAATTCGGATCATAAATGCGACCTGAACTTTGTTTACATTTCAATACGGACAGACGCACGGACATTCATAAATCGACTCAGAAAGTGATTCTATGCATATTCTTAAAAGAAACCATGGGTCTATCTCGATTATTTTTGCCAGTTAAAAACATATACACAAAGCCATAATACCCTGTACCACAGTGTGGTGAAGGGTATAATGAGTCACAACCAAATTAGCATAGAGAGTAAGTATGTCGACCACTATAACAAACATTATTATACATCCGGAAAATGTATACTGATTTTCTTCATAAAAGCCTTTCGAAGTCACATCGTTCTAATATTTCTAAAACACTTAGATGGCTCGAAACAGAACATCCGCGTCTTGTAGAGTGTGAGTATCCGCGTCTTGTAGAGTGTGAGTTTGGTGTGGCGACAGGTGGCCTTGTTTCTGAAGTGCTTATTTAGACCATAGTAACATTTGTTGACCTCAAATTTCAAAAATCATGTCATTGGTTTTATTTATTCAAAGCTGCAGTTTTCAAGTTCCACAGTTGCTTCGAGTCTACTGGTCTTTTCGTCATTTACTACCAGTCCCACTTTGGCAGGCTCTCAATCCGTTTAAAGGTGGCTGTTTCCGCTAGCAATGTTTTTATACCCTTCACCAAACTGTGCTACAGGGTATTACATCTTTGTGCATATGCTTGTAACAGGTAAAAATAATCGTGACGTCTATTACGATACATATGTAGAATACACCCAAAGTGGTGAGGGGTATCATATAGTCGGCCCAGTCCGACTTCGGCTTTATAGTGGACGAATAGGTGGAATGTGCCCATATGTTTTTCGTAGTTCTTTTCTAGGATTTGGCGTATGATCTGGTTATAGTGGATTTGCCATTAATAACATTGACCATTAGCTTCAGTCGTTCACACAGCACGCTATATAACATGATGAGTAGGAGACCAATTTCTTTATAGTTGACACATATCGTCTTGTCTACTTTTTTGTGCACACAGGGTGCTGAGGTTCCAATCATTGGGCATGCATTCCTCTAGCCAAGTTGTGCTAATTAGTTGGTGTATGCATCTGACCACCAGTCTTGAATAGTTCGGCTGGTAGCCCATCGGCACCTGCTGCTTTATTATTCTTCAGCCGATTGATTGCTATTCTGACCTTATCTTGGCTAAGTGGTATACACTCTATATAGTCATCTTTTATTGGTTCTGGGGTATCTTTATCACCGCTACTATTTGATATCAAAAGCTCTGCAGCTTCCTGATCCGCAACACGCTATATGTATCTCTCACCAGGTTTTATTCTGCATATCTACAGGAGGATGTGCAAAGCCCTCGGTTTGGTGTTTAACTCGTTGGTTAAATTTCTGGACTTCATTCTGACTCTTCTGTTATTTCTCTTTCTTCTAATGATAATCTTTGGTACCCAGGCGTTGCATTTGTTGCATTTTGTAGGGAGTGGGCAATTCTTTCCCATTGTGCTTCTATACTACTATCGGACAACTAGTGCTTTCGACTAGCAAGTGGGTAAGTTCAGCGGACAGCTTCTGGTGGCAGGTTTTCGACGTCGAGTTTCCGCGTTATGTTAGATAGCATCTTTGCTGCTACATTAAGACGAGTGCGAAATCGATCCCTTGTCTATCTCGTTTGATTTCTCGTTGTTTTATTGGGAGAAATTCAGGTGGCCTTGTGTATATCGATATGCTTGAATCTGATGCTGCTAACTACCATATTTTTGCTGCCGCGAAGTCAATCAACCTCATGCCGTTGTCGAATTTTTCTTCATGGAGGCTGAATTTTCCGACCCGTGGGGCCAAAAGTATTTGCCTTTCCTATGTTTGAATTTTAATATCATGGCCACGGCAGCGGTCATTTGCCGTTTCTAGGCGCTCGTAAAATATGTCTTTGGTCTGCTCATCTTTGACTTTCGTCGGAGCATGAACGCAAATAAGACTGCTGCAGAAGGACTTCGCTTTTATACGGATTATTGAAATTCGCCCATCTACTGGAGTGAATCTGGAGACGATGTCTTTTGTTATCCTGTTAACCATAAATCCCCAGCCAAATTCATGTCTCCGTTCATGTCAGCTATAATACAGTGCGTAATTATATGATTTACTTACGCCTGCCCCTTCCCATCGCATTTTCTGTAAGGCAATATTATCGGCTTCGTACTTCATGAGTACATCCGCCAAAGCGAAAACTGCGCCTGATTTACAGTTCCTGGCTCTTTCCACGTTTACAGGGGGTCGTCACCATTAGGGGTGATTGGTTTTCTTTTTCGTTGCTTTTCTCCTGGCAGCAATTTATAAAAGTCGCCCCCGTCGATTTTAGGTGGAGTATATATAAACAGTGTTTTACTTGTTACATTACGAACAATCGACTATTTATTGTTATCTAATTATTTGTACTCAATTTCGATATTTCTAAAATCCCAATTGACAGAGTTCATTTACATCAAATCAAATCATTGCTGTCTAACCAATTAGTTTTTAACAAATCTCAGCACACATTCTGTTTTCATTTCCTTTGTTTTGTTAAACTGATAACTGCACGGAAGTAAATATTGTAAAACTTATCAATTTTAAACAAAAATTCGAAATTTTTGTTGCCAAATAATACACAAATGATATCCTTTGAATAAAAACAATAGCAATATTTTGATTAAAATAAGCCATCAGGCTCTCCATCAGTGTTTTGTATTCAGGCCAATTATTTTAATATGCCATTGGCAAATTTTAACTTTTTGGTATGCGTTGCAGTTTTTTTATTTTAACTATTATCAAAGTAAATATTACACAATTTGTATTTGTTGTAAATATTTTATAAAATCTATCCAGAGATTACAGTAAATACTTCGTTTTTTTCCGCATTTGCAGCTCACTTTTTGTTCGTTATCAATCAATAAGTAAAAAATTGTAATTTGTAACAGTTAACTTTTAAAAGCTTTTTGTTGTTGTATTGCTCTAATAGCTTTTGCCTGAAGTAAATTAACTACAAAGCGTTGATAGACATGGCTAGTGTGTGATTGATGATATGGATTTGTATTGAACAAATAAATACAAAATGAAAAAAAAAAACAAATATCATAGAAATAAAATATTACGAATAAAATTTGCTGTTAGAGATCTAACAAATTGTTAGTACATAAATAAAAAAGTAACAAAATGTGTTGTTAAAAATTTAAATATTTAAATTTAGTTCATAGTATATTTAAATATTCTTATATTTTAAATAATATATATTTTGATACAAATATTATATTTTTAAATATTGAATAATAATAGTAATGTTAATAGAACATTTTCTTCACATTTTCTTTTACTGGAAAAATTACCGGCGGCGAAGTGAGAGAAACCTTGATATTAAGGCTATATCGAAACATCAACCGTTATTTATAATTTATGTATATATTATTATTATTAATAATGTCAAAAATTCAATTAATCTGTAGACACTTGCTACCTTTAGGGTCGTCTATTTAGGCCTCAGCTTGACTACATATAGAAAACTGGTCTGCCGCTCGTCTACATGACCTCATTTGCCTTCAGGGCATGACGATCGGACCATCTTCTATATTAATTACCTCACATTCAGCCCCTTTATATGGACAGCGTATCACTTCCTTACCCTGATTTTGGCTTTATATATTCCATTCCAATCAATTTGTCTATATATACTTTCCAAAATTGTCCGCACACTGCATTCAGTTCAATTATATAGACTCCCTGGCCCTCAGCTTATCATTGGCCTTTATTGCGACCGTAGAGACTACATGACCCTCAGTTCTTCTATGAAAATTCTCTGGCCTCAGCTCGTTCCTATCGTACCTCGTACAGGTCTTCAGATCATCTTTAAAGAGTCACAGGTCGCAAGCTTATCAATATAGATAGACTGATTATTAAC
Source organism: Musca vetustissima (assembly GCF_032173495.1). Lineage (NCBI taxonomy): Eukaryota > Metazoa > Arthropoda > Insecta > Diptera > Muscidae > Musca > Musca vetustissima. The sequence continues at coordinate 78,446 of NW_026874014.1, read as the reverse complement.
ATGTCTATATAAATTCCCAGGCATACATCTCCTTTCCATGGACAGACTGCCACAGATTGTCATAAACTTAATGACTTATATAGTACATGTAGGCGCAGTGAGACACGCTGCATTCAGCTCTTTCATATATTGTGAATCCATACTCCATATCTCTCAACTTATTCTTGGCGTTTAATTAGTCATAATATTAGTCAATATAATCGAATTTCTGCTCATCAAATTGTCTATAATGTCTCGCTAGCCTTTTTTAGACTCTAAAGACTTCCTGACTTTAGTTCGGGTATATATACTTCTGGACTTCGGTTCGTCTTAAGGGAACCCCACCCATTCTCGATTTTAATTTTTCAATATTTTCAATGGGCTGGTAAATCAATACCAATGCTTGTTAAGGTTTGTAACTTTGAACATATATAATTGAAGATTTAAAAGAGAAGAAAAATAATTTACAAAAAATTTTTGTTATTGTTTTGTTGTTGTTTTTTGTAATTAAAGAAAAGTCCTTATTTTGGTGGGCCTTGGTGGGCCTTTGAAAAAATATTTTTGGAAAATCGTCGATTTTTTACCAAAAACCAAGTTAAAAAATAAGGAAGATCTTCACCGATTGGCTTTATACTAGTTCATACGAGAGCTATACACTCCCAGAGAAACGTTGCAAAATTTGGAACCGATTGGATTATTAGTTTTTGAGTTATCGTGCCCGCCATTCGCAAAAAAAATGTTTAGAGAAAAACGCGTTTAAAGTTTGAAAAGTCCTTCAGCCGTCACTTGATGCCGACACAATAAATCGGCTATATCTTCAAGAGTTCTTGAGATTTTCACTTGAAATTTTGTAGAGACATTCTTTAATCAGTGTAGATTCGAATTATATCAACAAAAATTTTGACCCCGAGAATGGGGGGGGGGGCCCTTAATAAACTCACTGAATTTCTGTCGGTCCATACAAACCCGTATAAGGATCGTTCCTATAGACATCCTGGCTATCAGCTTCATGGCCTTTCCATGATCCTTAGTCAGATCTCTCAGTTCGCAGGGAGACTAGGCTTGTCATATTCTTTATATACTACCTGGCTCCCAGCTTAGTGATGACCATAAACCCTATATAGACTATTTGATCAACAACTAGTCTATATAAGATCTTTCGACTTAACCAAGTCCCTATATAAGATACCAGTTGGCGATCGATAATCTCTTCTCTGTTCATAGCTGCCATATTTTGGGTCCTTGGCGCACCATTTATTTAAAATCGGACGAAAATATATATGGTAGCTATATCCAAATCTGAACCGATTTCAAGGAAACTTGCCACAAGGAAACTTGCCGACCTGCACTTTGTTTACAATTTAACATGGACAGACGGACGGATGGACATGCATAAATCGACTCAGAAAAGGAACCACTATTCTCAAATGAAACATGTGTCTAACTCGAAGAAGGCGAAGTTATATATGGGTGCTATATCTAAATCTGAACCTATTTCCACAAAACTTTTTTGTATACATCAATATGAACATATTTCAATAAGCTGTGAACGTTTTTATTTGATTCGGACAAATAGTGGGTGTTTATGCACTATTTACCAAAAATCGGACGAAGCTATACATGGGAGCTATATCTAAATCTGAACCGATTTTCACAAAATAGAGTATATGGACCTATTTAAATACATTGTGCAAAATTTTGTACCAATCGGTGCACTATTTACCAAAAATCGGACAAAACTATATCTAAATCTAAACCGATTTCCACAAACTTCGTATACATCCATATGGACCTATTTCAGTACGCTTTGTTGTGTCAATCGGACATATATTGTGTGTTTGGGGCACCATTTAGATAAATCGGACGAATAGATATATGGAAGAAATATATAAATCCTAACGGATTTTCTACAATTTCAATAGGGTTCGTCCTTGGGCCAAATATTTCATCGGATCGCAAATGCGATCTCTACTTTCTTCACAAGACTATATGGGCATATGCATAAATCAACTCAGAATGCGATTCTATGCATATTATCAAAAGGAACCATGGGTCTATCTCGTTTTCTTCTGCCTGTTACAAACATATGCACAAAGACATAATACCCTGTACCCATAGTGTTTGTTTTCATAACTTCGAAGATTTTTCTTCTATATTTAAGGAACTTTAACCTTAAATGAATACTTAAACTTACATTTTTACCAGCAATACCTCTCAAAGGGCAATCCATTTTAATTGTCATTTTTCCCCATCCATTATTATTATTATTTTTTTCATTGTTGCCACCACTTGTTTTCGTTATCGTTGTATGTGCGTGTTTGTGGTTATCGTTAATTTGTTCTCTGTCTTCCATCTTTTTTTACAGATTGGCATTTGCGGTCGTACCGGCAGTGGTAAATCATCATTGGCCCTTTCACTATTCGGGGTTTTACAGGTGAGCCGGGGCTGTATACGCATCGATGACAATGATATCTCGCACATACATCCCGACGAGGTACGTACACGATTATCGATAATCCCACAGGATGTTCATTTGTTCAATATGACAATACGAGAGAATCTTGACCCGTCTGGTTACTATTCGGATTTGGAGCTATGGAATTGCCTTGAATTGGCACAGATGAAGGACTTTGTCAATAGTAAAATGCCACAGGGATTAGGTATGTATAAATGTATTGCGGATGTATGTATGTTCATGTGTCATGGAATTTCCTAACGATTATTCATACACGTTGTGCATGTGTTTTTCAGCCTGTCTGTGTGTGTCACATCATGCGCCATCTCACACATAGTAGGAACCTTTACATAGTATTTGTTAGGTTTCATGCAATTTGAATTTTAAAGTGAACTTGCTGTTTTGGGTGGGGTGGAGAAGTTAGTATAGCGGATTAAAAAGGGTGGCTGTGGCCTCCGACCAGTGGCCATCATGAAGTGCTTACCACAGCCTAGGCTATCGATTTAACAATGTTCACCATGAGTTTGCTTGGCTTCCCAGCATTCATTGACATGTCAAGTGAGACTTTATAGCATCGGGTGTTTTTTTTCGTACGAACGAGTTGAGTTTTGTATTTGTTTGGTATTCGTTCGTTTTCTCATATCCTCTTATAGTTTCAAGAGTTTAACGTAATTGTCCTTAGCTAAGCTGTTATCAGTAATAAATATGGCGGTATATATTGGAATATTAAAATAAAAAATCTTTTAATTTTTTGTTGTTGAATAATTGAATTGCATTTAAGATAAGAATTTTTATTTGAATTTTTTGGGGGTAAATGCCGATGAAAAGGGCATAAGTGATTTAATTGTAAAGAAGTGTGGGTCATCAAAAATCTGAGATAAAGAGGTTAGATAAAAAATCCACGGTTCTATTGGGTGCTGAAAAATATTCTGTAAAAAATCCACGCTTCTGTTTGGTGTTGATTTTTTTTTAATCCACGCTTCTGTTGGATGTTGAAAAATATTTTTTAAAAAATCCACGCTTTTTTTGGGTGTTGAAAAAAATTTTTAAACCAGTGAGCGGAGCAGTATAGTCGGACGGGGCCGACCATACGATACCCTACACAACTACCACGGAACTCAAATTTTCTGCGGATGTTTATTCCGAGCCTGGACAATATTTCGTGATATTTGCACCCTCTTGCCCGATTAGAGGTAAACAGCACCTCTTCCTCAAACTGACATATTTTCCGAATATTTCGGAAACATATTTTCCGAATATTGGGTTGCATTGTGATGTTCGGCTTTCATTTGTGGTCTATAGATCGACTCGAAAATAACACAAACAATTATGTTTTCGGTCCACTTCATTATTATCAGATCATCACCGAAAATTATAGGCGTTGAATCCACGCTTCAGTTGGCCCTTGAAAAATATTCTTTAATAAATCCACGCTTCAGTTGGCCCTTGATTTCTCCTTCTCTAGCATTCAAATCCATCGGTTTATAATCTGGCACACCATCCACTGAACTACGCCACCCTTTTTACAAATTTTACCCCACAGAAAATATGTAAAAATTTCCTCTATTTTCAGATACCGAAATTATGGATGGCGGCATAAATTTAAGCGTGGGCCATCGTCAACTTTTCTGCCTGGCCAGAGCCATTTTACGTGGTTCCGTGTGCTTAGTTTTGGATGAAGCTACCAGTTCTTTGGATACCAGCACTGAAAAGGCATTACTAGAGGCAGCTCATAAGGCTTTCCAGGGAAGAACGATAATAACAATAGCGGTATGTTTGTTATACATTTTTTAAGAAATTTTTATTTTATTGAAATATTTTTTTTTCTCACAGCATCGTTTATCGACTATTCTCGATTATGATCGGGTCATTGTATTGGAAAAGGGGCAAATTATTGAAGATGGCCCTCCGGAAGAATTGAAAAATAAAGCCGGTGGTATATTTGCTGCTCTCTTGAAATCTGGTAGACCTTTGTCGATTTTAAGTACGGATACTGGAATACAAAGTTTTTAAGAATATGAGTATATTTACCAAATAGTTTAATTGTGTAATTACAAAATTTATAGTATGAGGGGGATGTTTTCTTACATTTAGTTTTTTTTTCAGAAGTAGTGATAAACTGAAAATATAGACGAGCTGAAGGGGTCTCTATAGACGAGCTGAGAGAAGTATCTATAGACAAGATAAAGTGAGACATTGTAGATGAACGACCGAGTGTATGTATATACCAGTCAAATAGAGATTTTGTAGGCGAGCTGAGGCTTCCATCATATCCTTATGAGTCTCCTTTTTACGTTTATCGGACGCACTGGTTACCTTAGCATAGGATAGCGGCTCCCTGGCAGCTTTGTTGTGAATTTCTCCTCCGCACTGTAGGTTAAGCCTTTTGGGATTCCCGGTCTTTGAGGATTTCAATGCAATTGTTGTCGATGAATCCTCGTGGCAGTTTTTATTAAGTTTGGGTTGGGTCAACTTTCTCTCTCTATCAGACGACGGGGAGCTCTTTCCTTCCTGGCAGGTTGGACTTTAGTCTGCACTTCTAGGGACCTAATATTCTTCACCATTTCCGAGTTATTGGGGGAAAAGTCTGATTTATCCTTCTTGGTATCTAACTGCTGTTCGCTTTTGTTTCTCCTATTTATCATGGTCAGTTTCCGCTTCCTTGCCTCAAATAGCTCTTTTTTCTTGCCGGGAGCTTGCTCCTTGCTCATTTTTTCCACCAACTTATCAGCCTATTTGCTCCTCCTGCATTCTATGACAAGAATGTGTGCATTATATTCGTTTATTAATGCAGAATTTAAGTTGGAGTCCCGGCCTGTCTCGGAAGTTTTGGTCGAGATTACTCTTTGCCGGTGGTACTTGAACTCATGCTTGTAGAGATAGCCTCGTCTGTAGATGCCAAGACACCTATATCTGTTGGATATATTTGGTCACCATCTCAGAATGACAAAGGGGCGCGACTCGAGGGCATATCAATGACACTCTTCGGTTTGTACTGGGATATTTAGGCCTCATACCGTAACTTTATTCTTACTTTCTTTTTCCATGGTCCGTTTTGGTCTGCGGGGATAAACTTCTAAAGGAAGGTGATCAAACTATGCTAATACCTCCCCCTATCCTTATTGTAGACAGACAAATCCATCTGGTTCGTGGTAATTAGTTTGGGGACCAGAGTAAATTATGATTGGATGACCAGAAGGACAAACTTCACCTGGGGACGCGGTCGGTTGTAGACTGACAACTCCTTTGGGCAGTTAGAAGGCTGATAATTTACTCGGGGTTTCTAAAGTCCAGAATAAATTCTGAATGGATGACCAGAAGGACATACAAGAAAAACTAAGTGGTAGGAATACCTCCGAGAAATTCTATATTTTTAAAAATAATGTAAATGTATATATAACATGTACTTAATTATAATTTCCTTTGTAGTTAAACTACTTATCTTAATTATATTTATGTATATCAACAAAAAAATGCCAAATATTATACCAAAAATATGTATTTAAAATATTTTAAAAAATAATCATTTAAAAATGTTTTATTTATGTAATTATATAAAAAACAATGCCAAATAATATACCAAAAAATAATTATAAATGTTTGTAAAAATAATTTAAATAAAATTCCAATATTTATGTAATTTATTGTACTCGGATTTTAAACATTGCTTGGTATCTTAAGAAATCTATTGTTTTTATTTTTCTTTTGCCAAGAAGAAATAGCAATACAGTATGTCCTTCAGACTGTTCCACTTACATACATACGAGTTTATTCTACTCTGTCACATACTGGCAACGCAGCCACGTTCCAAATGCAATGGCAAATGCGACCATTGTACAATTGTCATAACCAGTTATAAGAATGGCTTTGATCGGATAACTGACAACTTCACACACTCGACCACGACACAATACCACACCACGCCACTCCACATGAGATGCGATATGTGAGTGTGTGTGTGGCTTTGCTTCATGTATTTAACATTTTTTCTTGTATTTGTTGTTTCTTCTTCAGATTCATTTGTTATTATTGCATGCTTCGAGTTCTTATGTTATTGCATAACAATATTGGTATCAAACGCACACAGACACACTCATACGGGAACACATAAGGAGCATGGAACGTGCTAACAACACGTGCAGCTGCCCACACAAACACATACACACTCTGGAAACCCTTTATGGCAAATCTCTGCTAAAAGTATCATATCGGTTAGTGTTGTATTCGTAAAAGAAAAACACTGAAACGCATATAACACTTATATTAACATGAACCACTTTAAAAATAAATGTCGAAACAATACATGGACGTGTAAGTATACGTACACACACATACGCATATATTTACTCGTGTAAATATTCAATATATGTATGTGAAAAATAAAAAAATGCACATGTATGCGACAGTTTGAAGAAATCAAACAACTCTCGGGAAAGTAAGTCGCATAGCAGGTATGTAATGAAAATATTATTTCAATCCAAGTTCAAACTGAAAAATTGGCATCTGGCTTAATATGATATACTTATATGGATATTTATCTCAATATAAGTCTAGACTATAATCTTAAAAAAGAACAAATAAAAACATCACTCATTCTCAAGGGCCGAACTTTTTATAGCCTCCACCATGTGGGAGGCTATAAAATACATATATTGCTCGTTATCTCAATATAAGTCCAGACTATAATATTAAAGAAGAACAAATAAAAACATCATTCAGTTCTCAAGGGCCGAACTTTTTAAGCCTCCACCACGAGGGGTGTCTTAAAAATTCCTCATGTTAATCGGGACATTTATATGGGGATTATGTTATGGTTTTTTGTGACGTGGCCCGATATAGCCCATCTGCGAAACAACCATCCAAATATTGTAATATCTATCGTGATTTCATCAGACAGACGGAAGGACATACATATAATTTAATTTCGATCAAGAATATATATACTTTATCGAGTCTACGGTGAATATGATATACATATATTGCTCGTTATCTCAATATAAGTCCAGACTATAATATTAAAGAAGAACAAATAAAAACATCGTTAAGTTCTCGATAACCGAACTTTTTATAGCCTCCACAACATGGGGTGTCTTAAAAATTTCTCAAGTTAATCGGGACATTATATGATGATTATGTTATGGTTTTTTGTGACGTGGCCCGATATAGCCCATCTGCGATACCAACCATCCAAATGCTGCCATATCTATCGTGATTTCATCAGAGAGACGGAATGACATACATACAATTTAATTTTGATCGAGAATATATATACTTTATGAAGTCTCCGGTGAATATTTCAATGTGTTGCAGACGGAATGACAAATTAAATATACACTCTACCTTATGGTGGATTTTATAAAAAGGGCTGGAATATTAGATATACACTGGTAGCCAAAACTAAAGCACCTGATATTGCAAACTGAGTATATAAACTGTAACTTTTTTTTGAAAAATAAGTTTATAGTAAACGTTTTTTTTAAGAAATAAATAGATAATTTAATCACCTAAAAAATAAAAAAATATAAACTCAACATTTATTTTGAAATAAAAAATAATCTCTATGGAAAACTAAATTGTCCCAATTTTTTCTGGGTCAAAACTAAGTAACTTTTCGATTTTTTCTTATAACAAAGCAAATTTTGCTTGTTTAAATCTCTTTTGATTTTGCTATCTATGATACTCCAAAGATTTTTACATAGGGGAAGATCTGATAATTGTGTTGGCCATTATAAAACTTCGATTTTATCATTGATCGTCAACAACACTAAAGTTTATTAAAGTTCTCAGACGGTCGGAACATATCAATGCGGCGATTGGTGCACTAGGTTTTAAAACACAAATTTTAGGAAACAATTCATATTTATAAATTACTGATAATTCACTTTCATTATAATTACCAGTTTCATCTGTTTAATTGACCATGATTAATGTTCATATTTTGATGCATCTGAATGATTATAACATTTTTGTTTTTTTGTAAACCATGACCCGCAATGTTTTAAAATTTTACCGTTGTAAAGGTCAAAGTTTCCAGATTTGAAATATACCTAAATTTCGCTTTTTGGATTTCTGGCTCATTGTTTTCGGTTAAAAAATACTCGATGTAATGAACTGACACTTGGCCCATTTGTGCTAAATATATATTCATTATTGATCCCTTAATGTGTTATCGTCCACACCATACAGCCAGACACACGTCTGTGACGGATTTAGCTCGGTTTAAAATCTGTATGAGGGTATAAACATGTAAATAGCTAAAATCTGTATGTTTCAGTGGATTAATTTAGGTATTTGTAGGCAATTTTTGTTGAGGAATCATCTGCATCAATTGAAATATAAAATTAAACCAATAAGAAAAGAGCCGCACTGCTCTACACCACTTTGGACATATAACAGATAATGCCCATTATATAAACCCAGTAAGGAAAGTAGTAAAGTCGGACTTGACCGACTATATGATACCCTTCACCACTTTGGGTATATTGTACATATGTATCCTTACAATTTCATGTTCCCTCGAAGGAACATACTCATGTCATTCTGCAACCTATGATAAATTTAATTTCATTCGGGCAGATTAAGAGTCGTCTGCGTACCATGGGACAAATTTATGGAAAACGATTTATTGCAAAATTGATACACGCTATTCGGTACGCCGCACTGTTAAAAATATAATTTCAATCAGACATCCAATCGAAATATATATGGAAGCTATGGCTACATCTGCACGAATTTCAACAAAACGCAATAACGCCATTCAAGTCTCAATATGATACGTTGTGCAAAATTTCGTGTTAATCGGAAAAACTTTAGGTGTTTGGTGCACCATTTATGTAAAATCGGACGAAAAAATATATGGGAGCTATATCTAAATTTTAACCGATTTTTCCCAATTTCAATAGGGTTTGTCCTTGGGCCATATAAATTAGCTGCGCCAAATTTCATCCAATCCGAATCATAATTGCGACCTGTAGTTTGTTTGCAATTTAACATGGACAGACAGACGGACGGATGGACGGACATGCATAAATCGACTTAGAAAGTAATTTTACAAAGAAATTTACAAATAAATAATATATATACTGTATCATTGTTTGATGTAGGTTAAAAATACATAATGTCGTTTGTGTCTGATCTGTTATAATTAGTACTAAATATTATTTACCTTTTAGGCTGCAATAAATATAACTCAATTCATTTTCCTATTTAAATGTGACAATTGTAAAGCATAATTTTAGGCGATGATAGTTTTTGTAACGCCAAGGGTTAACATCCTCTATGACGACTTATTTGACTTACAAATAATGAAATTGACGAATGTAAATTCCGTTTGAATGTGGGATATAAAATGTAAATAAATGAAAACCATTGGGGGAAAAAACACTAAAAAAATACTTCTTTATTTCAATAAATTAATCATGATTTAGAAAATAAATTCATATAATGCCTATTATAACATTAACATTTATAGGATAAATGCGATTTTACAAAATTATAACAAATGAAAATTTAAGGGTGGAATCAAACAATTTTTTTGTTATAATTTCGCTATATTCGTATATGTTCGCATATATATAAGATATTTGTATTAAAGATATGTCCTAAACTTTGGAACCTGGAAAAGTGTTCGCCACAAATTAATGTTCGTTGTAACGTTACTCGACTGTAATTTTTTTATCATGTTAGACAATTTAATTAACGACTTATTACATTTTATATATTTGATAATTATATAAAATTTAATTGTTCTGCATTTTATGACCGGCAATTCAATATTATTGCATACTAGCGGGCCTGGCAAACGTTGTCTTGCCTAGCAATATTGTTGATGTATAATTTTTGAAATTTTAGATTATTTTGTATGCCCCACACCATAAGGTGGAGTGTACAGATCTTTGTAATACCTTGGTATTTATCAGAGCACACATAAAGAGACATTACAGTACTGAATGTCTACAATTTGATGTTTATGAGCGTGTCTTGTTGCTATTTCTGCATTCTACAGTTTCGGTGGATATATATTTATTAACATTTGAACACGTGGAAAAACTTTAAATTTAATAAATTTATATGCACATATAACTTATTTACAATGCATGGAATAAGAAATCAATTTTGATGTTTTGAAATAATAAAATATTGTCAGTATAAAAAAAAATGTAAAAGGTTTTGTAGGAGCTCCTCTAATAATTCTAACACCGGTATTGCAATATTCAATGATGGTTAATTGTTGTTTAAGATGATCACCATTATCGATGACAAATTTTACCGATTCAGATATGTATTTTCCCAATTCCACAATGGAACTCCAATAACCCCCTGTTTGCACCGTGTACGAATTGAGTATAGAAGAGTAGATATGAACCGATTTAATGTAAATTATGCACGAACTAACCAACGCACAGCTAAGTGTTGTTGAAATCGGTTAGGATTTAAATATAGCTTTAATATCCAATTTCTTTCAATTTCTCGTCAATTTTGGACATACAATCAAAATCAGTAGAGCTTGGCTAAAATCGGTATATATATTTACATACGTCTATGGTCAGTTCGTTCAAATTTTGTCTTTTTTTACTGATTGTAAATTTTTCAATAAAATTTGAATTTATTTACTCATTTTTTTATTGTATTGTAATTTCTTAAAATCCCTTTGTTCCACTTAACAAAAAACACAATTTTGGTCTAATTTAAGACCAATACAATATTGGAATATCTAAATAAAGCCAACCAATTATTACAAGTGTTTTTGTGTTACATTTCCTACTTGCACTTCATACAAAAAATACCGATTGCCTATATTATTGAAACTGATGAAATGTTTTGTGTACATACATCTTGTGGTTTCTATTTTTGAGAATTTTTTGTACATTCCTTTTGTTAAAGAAAATTATGTAAAGGATATGTTTGTTTGAAGTGATAGAGCTTTTCGTCAACTTTTTGGATTACACGGAAATATAAATCAACTTAAAACTTTCTTTTTTTAATGAAAATAAAAATTAATTTTTAGGTATCACCCTTAAATGTACAGTTCCCATATGGTCTTAGAATGTTGTCGTTATTTGTGATTAAAAGGCTTTCATATTCTATATTTGCATATACTCCATATAAAGATTCCATCCCAATTTAGGTATTTTGTAGATTCTAGCTTCATATTCCAAGCGATATGACTATAAATAAACAGGTCGGAATTTCATAGGATCTATGCAGGTCAGAGTTCTAACATAGCTCCCACATAAAGTTATGTTAAATATCATATTGAATTTTGTAACCTAAGTATTTGTAATTTGGTATTTCGTTTACTCAGAGGACATAATCGACATATAATTGTGAATGGTATAAAAAGTTCGGGTAGGTCGAACTTAGCGACACTTTCGTCGTAGCCCATTGTGGTTAAATTTCAACCCAGCCCAACGCAAAATGATCAAAATTAGTTAATATTATCAACATACCTTTGCTCATACAACAATATATAATATTTGAAAAATTAATTATAGATTTGGATTTTGAACTGACCTACCTTTGGATTTGTATACAAATACGGTATGCAATAAAATCATTATGGAGGTGAGAATGGAAAATTCCTTATGCAGATGAGGATAAGGACAAAATCGTCAAGTCGTGATGAGTTGTTTTGCTAATAACTTTAAAGATCATGAAGAAAAATCTTTATATTTTAGTTTGCTCGTATTTCAGATTATTTGTATACCCATATCACACTGTGGTACAAGGCATTATATCTTTGATCATATGTTTGTAACAGGCAAAAGGAAACGAGATAGACCTGTGGTTCCTTTTGACAATACACACAGAATTAGATTCTGGGTAGATGAATTTATATCGCATATATTTTTTCCTTCGTCCTATATATCGAAATTTGGTATAGAGTACTAAATAAGAATGATGTGTGCTACGTTTCGTAAAAATCGACACATTTTTATATATAGCTCCCATATATATTTTCTTTCGATTTTATGTAAACTGCACACCAAACACCTAATTGTCTGATTGACATGAAACAACGTTATTGCGTTTTTATACCCTTCACAGTGGTACAGGGTATTATGTCTTTGTGCATATGTTTGTAACAGGCAAAAGGAAACTAGATAGGCCCATGGTTCCTTTTGAGAATATGCATAGAATAACTTTCTGAGTCGATTTATGCATGTCCGTCTGTCCGTCCGTCCATGTATTTTTGTGAACAAAGTACAGGTCGCATTCATGATTCGATTTGGATGAACTTTGGTACATGTCACTTATTTGGCCCAAGGACGAACCCTATTGAAATTGGAGAAAAGCGGTTCAGAATTAGATATGGCTCCCATATATAGTTTCGTCCAATTTTAGGTAAATGGTGCACCAAACTCCCAATATTGGTCCGATTGTGACAAAAATTTGCACAGAGTATTGAATTAGGTCTTGATTGATACACGTCAAGTTTAGTTAAAATCGGTTCAGATTTAGATATAGCTCCCATATATAGATTCGTCCGATTTTAGGTAAATGGTGCACCAAACTCTCAATATTGGTCCGATTGAGACAAATAGTGGTTGAATAGTGGTTTAAGGGTCAAAATTTCAATTAAAAATCTCAAGAACTCTTGAAAATATAGCCGATTTATTGTGTAAGCATCAAGTGACGGCTAAAGGGCTTCTCAAACTTTAAACGCGTTTTTCTCTTTTGCGAATGGCGGGCACGATAATCGATTCCAAATTTGTACACGTTTCTCTGGGAGTGTATAGCTATCGTATGAACTAGGATAAATCCAATCGGTGAAGATCTTCTTTTTTTAACTTGGTTTTTGGTCAAAAATTGGCGATATTCCAAAAATATTTTTTCAAAGGTCCGCCATTTTGTTAATTTTAGAGGGAAATCTAGTTCATACGAGAGCCAGACATGTACTCTTTCTAACACCGTTATATATATCATGCCCGCCATCAAAAATAAGGACTTTTCTTTAATAACAAAAAAAAAAAAAAAAAAAGAACCAACAACAAAACAATAACAAAAAATGTTTGCAAATTATTTTTCTTCTCTTTTAAATCTTCAAATATATATGTGCAAAGTTACAAACCTTAACAAGGATTGGTATTGATTTACCAACCCATTGAAAATCTTGAAAAATTAAAATCGAGAATGGTTGGGGTTCCCTTAAATCGACTTACATAAATTTGTCCCATTGTACGCAAACGACTCTAAATTTGCCCCAACGAAATGAAATTTAGCATAGGTTGCGGAAGGGTATTGTGTATGAATTGATGTTAGTCGGTTCACTTATAGATAATGATTACGTATTTATCATTCAATTTCATGTCAATGTTCCTTCGAAATGGCGAAGTCTGTTAGGACACATATGTGGAATATACCTACAGTGGTGAAGAGTATCACAAAGTCGATCCAGTCCGACTTAACTACCTTCCTTACTGGTTTTGTATGTCGACTATTTCATTCCGTCATTCCGTTTGCAAACACATCAAAATATTTATCAGAGAAAAATCGATTATCGATCTTTACAGGATCTTTCTTACTCGAATAAATTTTGTTGATGTGTTTAGTATAATGAAAAAAATGTTGACAGCAAAAATTAATCGCGACATAACTCCAAAACTTACCTATGGCAAAATTTTCATTCTGGGTTCTCAATAAATTCGCTAATAGCTTTTATCTACATATCCCCGCTTTTGTGACACAATGTTATATTTTGGTCAAGATTAGTTAAAATACCACTTTTGAAAAATTACTTATCGTCTTGGATTTTGGAGTGATCATCTGAAATACATTTGAACTTTTACACAAAGAAATCAGTTTTGTTACGACCTTAATTTAAATTATTTAATATATCTTTTTTTTGTACTAAACATTAAATCGAACAAATAATCCATCCATATATAGGAACTTACATTTAAACTAGTAATAAAACAAATGACGAACACATATTTAAAAAATACTAACAGCCTAGGATACAATAAAAGCTGGGTGGCATCGCTACGCCACACTGGATAATTTGCAAATGTTATTCTATGCAAGTCTACCACAACATGGTATTAATATAATAAATTCAACAATTATATTTACAGAATTTAAAAATTACTTAATTTACACCACCACCTTCCAATTCCCCCTCCGCTTCATTAATAATTCGTATAATATGGCGATTGATGACATTATCAACATTATGAGCCATGGGAAAGTCCATGTGGGAAAATCCTTTCAAATCAATAAAATGTTTAACACATCTATCGCCCAAAATGCCGCTGAGTTTTTCAACATCCGTTTTTGCTGAATAATCATCAAAATCACTATAAAATAAATGAAATGGAAAACGGGTTTGTATTTTCGATAGGTCATAATCTGGCGGGGTAGATTGATTATAACGTTCCATATTCCCTTGGCTACCAAAATCATAGCGACGAAATTTTCCCGAAACATAGAGCTGGAGAAAGTGTATGGCCTGATGCGTGGAGGCCGGCGAGGGATGTGTATTAAACAATTCCGGATAAAGGAACTACAAGGGAGAGAGTGGGAAAAATACATTTGTTAGATATATTTTTGAAAATTTAAAGTTTTCTACACTTACCTCTTTCACATAGCTTGACCGTCCACCAAAGAACTCTCCCGATAGAAATAAGCAAAATCGTGGATTGGCCTCTTTGCGGCGACACCATTCAAAACCCATTATGTAACGTAAAATTTTCGGTTCAAATATCTCCCTATCCCCAATTATGGAATTTAGACGGCTATATTTACCCAAAAATGGCGATAATATTTTCATACTAAATGATCGTGCCGATGTCATATAGCTAATGGGTGCCAACATATGGGTAGTTTTAAATTTCTGATTATATTCCGGTTGTGTTGACAACAAGACCATTGCAATTGTTGTACCCTGAGAATGTCCGATATAATGCAATGCCGTTTGTTGAGTTTCATTTAGTATATAATCAATTGTTGTGGGTAAATCTATGGTACCCAGTTCATGCCATGAGAAACGCCAAAATTCTCTATCGTTGATGGTATAGTTCAAATGTTGACTGCCATAGGTATTGCCACGACTATTACCCAACCAAACATCATAGCCACGATCAATCAATTCGAGAGCTAGATTATGTGAATGATTACGTATAACCCATACATCTGAGGAGCTCGTCAGGCCGTGCATCATGAGGACGACAGGGGCATGGGATTTGGTTGTTTGGGAATCAATATTTTTTGCTGTTGCGTTTTTTATTCGAAATATGGTCAGCCCATAACCATCAGGAGTCCATATTGTATGTGTTTCACTTGAATAGCCAGCATATGCAATACGATCAGTCTAAAAGAGAAAAATGTTTAAAATATATATAATTAATAAGACAATTAGCAACAAATATACCAAATATGGGACAAGACCTTTATGAAGATATACCAGTTGCGATATTTATTATGATTTCGATGGGTAGGCCTATAAAGGGACAACCCTGACCAAGAATATATAATATATTGGATTTTCGATTAATTGAATAAGATCTCTACAAAAATTCAGACTACAATCCGAAAATGATATTTTCAGATCTTTTCAGAGCTTCCCAAAACGAACCCCATTAAGATAAAAACACATTAAGAATTGCCACATGATTTAAACCGGTTCCAAATATAAATTGTTATGTAACCTAATACAAAGTTTTTAAAACATAATTAGTGTAGGACCGTTTCTTCACATTAGTCCCAAATAACGACAACGCTTATCTACTTCGACCCAAACCATGTTGTGGGGGTATTAAAGCTTTGTGTGGCCCACGAGTTTGAAAAGCCCTGAAATGTTGGTCCTAGACCCAACTTTTAGTATGCCGATCAATATCTCGACCAGCTCAGTCGATTGTGTCCGTCCGTCTGTCCATGGATCGCTACGAAATTTTGCATGTAGGACCGGTTCCGGCCAAAGAAGAACCCTATCTTTTTCGTTTTTATCAAGAGGATAAACTGAACCAAAACCTATATATTTATCTCTTTTTCTGGTCGCTCCAGAGGTCGCAATTATGAGGCCAACATCTCGAATCTTACATGGAAAGGGGCACCTGGCCAAAGAATAAGCATGACTGTTTTGATAAAGATTGATCAATATTTACATGGTAAATGGACTTTTGTGTGAAAAAATTACAATTTGTGCATTCTATGACCTACATATTACCTCCTGAAGTACATAGACCCGACAAGTTGATAGTAAATGCAAGAGGAGCGGTTGACCTTTAATTTTATACCAATTAAATATAGACAGCGGCTATCAAATCTGATATTGATTAGAATTACCATAACATTAGAGCGCGGAGATATTGCGCTGACCGCTAGGGGATTTTGCATGCAATTTTCGTTGATACAATTTTCGTTGATAATTACATGATATTTCAGGGCTGAAATTGACCGAAAGCTTTATTTTTTTTCTGGTATTCTAGTCATTCTAGACTCCACAGTTATATGCCAACTTTACAAATCTTCTACATTAATGTGTATGCCAGTCTTCAATAACCCTTTTTACCAGATAAAAGCTAAATCCGATAGAGGCTTCAAAGTACCGAAAATGGGGTGGTGCCGTTATACCAAAATATAAGCCCATGTTGATCATTAATTTTGGTAGGATGATTCGGCACCCCATTTTATTAATTGGTTGAATCACGTGACTAAATTCAGAAATCTAGTACCAATCATGTTGAAAAAAGTGGCCAAAAGCTTCAAAATATAGGGTAAGTTGGGGGACAGTTATATTGGGGCTACATTAAAAAATGGACCAATATTAGTCATTATTAGTATGAACATTTTCTACCCAGGGAGATCCCAAAATACCAAATTACAGATTATTAGGTTGAAAAACGGTCACAAAAGCATGATAAATACAGAACTTTGCTATTGCTCCTCAAAAAAGTAGACCTTTATATTTAATTTCCAATACCAAATTACTAGGAGTAGGTTTGTACTAAATTTTAGAGCTCTATCTTAAATATTTCACTTAAACAGACCGGCGTGAATACATCAACATCGAATTTCATACTGATCAAGAATATTTAATATAATTTTCCGACGAATATTTTAAGGTGTTGCAAACGTAATGACAAATTTAATATTGATACACTATACCTTATATCGGAGGGTATAAAAACACGAATTGTATTTACCCATTCGTAGCTCTTAGTGGATAGGAACTGTTCTGTCAAAACAAATTGTCATAAAGGTACTCCATATTTACAAGATTTTGATATCTCTTAATGGGTAAGAAACTCTCATTTATGGATCACATTTTTGGAATAAGAATCCTCCGATTTGGTGTGTTCGTATATTTTTCATACGAAATACAGTGGAGTACGTTTAGCCCTAGCCTTACCCTTACCAAAAACATAAGCCAATATTGATAATCTTTTATTGGCCGAAGTAGATACAAAATATTTACAGCTAATCCTGTTGAAAAACGTGTCTATAACTCCAAAATACAGAATAATGGGGGGTACCGTTATATGGGTCCACAAAAAACTTGGACCAATATTGATGATATTCACCAAAACAAAGTCGTATATATTTTTCACAATTCAAGAACACGGAATTATAAATGACACTCACTAAAACCTTCAGTTTTTTATAGAAAAAATTATGGATAAATTTAAATCTAATATACCCTAAATCAAAAATGCTCCTTTAAATTTTCAAGTGAAAGTCTCAACAATCCTCGAAAATATAGCCGCGTGCTCGAGAGTGTATTTCTCCAAGCAGTGTTTATACGTTTATCAATTGTTTTCAATGTTCGATGGACGGACATGCGGATACGTTTAAATGATCTAGTAATTGAACCGTAATACAGAATACATTGGTTTAGTCAGTATGTATTAACACTAGAACGCCGAAGGCAGTCATTTTGACCGCTTTCCAATTTCAAGTCCAAAAGCAACTGTGCATTTAATGACACTTTTTTTAAAATTTGGTGACTTTTTGTACCTCATAGAATTACGTTTATTATAAAAAAATCATCAAATTTTAAAAAAAAGTGTCATTAAATACACAGTTGCTTTTGTACTTGAAATTGGAAAGCGGTCAAAATGACTGCCTTCGGCGTTCTAGTGTTAATTATCTTGAGCATTTATAAAGGAAGTAAAAAACTTATTGAACCATGTTGCACTATATAAAAATATAATCACCAGCAATAATAGTCCCTGTTTTGCTTCACGTTGGTAATTCATTGTCGTAATTTTATTCTTAGTGGCAATTTTTAATAACAAATCGATTGATGTTATGTTGATCGTGGTCCATTCAAGTACAGAAATCTAACATTGGACTTCATAAAACACTTGCTAACTTACCGTATTTACTATTTCACCTTCATTCTTTGACCAAATGGTAAATATTATTAATGGTATTAGCAAAAGATTTAAAAATATTAAAGTTTTTCCCATTGTCAAAACGAGACAAGAAAATAAAAACACAAAACAAAAATCACTTCTAGTCAGACGGAACACTTTAACAACAATGACAGTGGCAACAAAACTTGACCGTTTTGTTGATATTGAAATTTAGTTCCAAGCTAATAAAAATAGAGAAGAAGAACAAGAGAGGGAGCGATCAAAACAAAACAAATTGTTGTCGTCTAGGTCTAGCGACCGCTATGATTATTGTTGTTGCGTATAAACCAAATGGAACGCACTACCGATCAATCACTACAGGTGGTGGTAGCTCATCTTACTAACCACACAAACTCTTTGGTTTCTTCTACCACACGATCTATCTCTCACACATTGACTCTCTCGTTCGTACATTCGCTCTCACTAATCCAATTGAAACGTCTGTCATTCCATCTCAGTGCATTTTTAATCGTACAACAACCAGCCAACTAGAAATAACAACAATAGCGACCTTTAATCTAATTTATACATGTATTACAAAAACAATAAATAACAACAACAACAATAACAACAAAGGAAAACAAGTTCTAGTATGAATGAAACGTAAAAAGAAAGTCTGAATACAACAACAGCAATAACATTAGCATACATATTAATTGGTTAATAGAAGAGTTTTTGTTTATAAGAAATATAAACACTGATATGTGAGTACGCACAGTATTAAAATCGAACAGGTAGGTGTTATACCGTTCATCGCACAGTGATCAAAATCAATGTGTAACGAAAAATATTTTATTCGAATTCTACAATATTTGGGCGAAAGGGAACGATATCTGCCTGTAGTTTTACGTGCCTAAACCGCAGCATATTCATGTTAGAAAATATATTATATGCAGCCTTTAAATACCATATCTAAATCGGTGATCATAAGGAATTGACCTATATAGTCCACATTTTACTCGCATACACATTTTTGCCAACATAATATTTCACAATTTTGGTCTCTGATTCGTAAATGACCACCTACATCACGTAATGCGCGGAACTATATTCCACTTAAACTTACTTTAGAAAAATCTAATTATTCCGTCCGTTTGTGATGTATATAATAAACTGTATAATCATATTCCTTTTGATTAAACTATAGAAATAATAAATAGCTTCTTTATAACTTGTTGCTTGTCTTTAAAAAGTGAATTTTAGTATTACCGGCTGAATTTAATATAGCCGGTAGTTACCCACCTTTACAACCCTCCAAAGTCCAGACTATGGAGTGTACGTGCTCCTTACGTCATGAGGAGGTGGCCTCCTCGGTCGGCAGGGGAGGGCAAAACGAAGCGCGGGAACGATCGAAAAAAATATAAGTTTATGACAAGCTGCATTATCCCCCGAAAGGGTCACTTTCTCCTTACTAGCTTTAAATTTGGAGTCCAGCTCCTCCATAACGTTGATCCATATATGGGAAGTCATCCATGCTTTGGCGTTAGCAAAATATTTCACTGGAATTGGGATTGATGTTTTAAAAAAGCGTGGAGTTTTAGTTTTTCAATTTAGAAGAAGGAGTTTCCCTATTTAGAAGATTTTTTCTGATTTTTTAGCCGTTCCAGCCGTTAGGTCGTTCCAGACTTTAATTTCTATGATATTTCTTTTTTTTCCAAAAATAAGGTAAAGTAAGGCATATTTGCCGATCCCTAAAAAAAACATTTGTTCAATTTAAAAAATTCACATAAATTCATAAATTTGTTGTTTAAATAGTTTTAAGTTAGTTTCTAATGTTAATTTAAAACTATGGTTTTATAAACAAAAATGACCAACATGACGATCAAATACTTTTACACAGGGTGACATGACAAATATTTTTTTTATAAAGCTGATCATTTCTAAAGCATACTTTCAGGAGAGAGGAGTTATTTTTAATCTTCAAATTTTATAGGGTGATTCTAATTAAAAACCACTAATGAAAGTAGTAAAGTCGGATTGGGCCGACTATATGATACCCTTCACCACTTTGGGTATATTGTACATATCGCTCATTTGCTGCACGACAGGCATAACTGAAAAACGTGATTTTCGAGTTAATGATGCATGCTGTGTACAAAACTCATGTGAATATCTCTTACACATTCTAATAGAGAAGCTCTAGAAGTTCCTCTGTCCCATATGCACCATTTATGTAAAATCGGACGAAAATATATGGGAGCTTTATCTACAGAACAGATCTTCCCGAAACAGCACACATCATTCTAGACTCAACTCAGCACGCTACGTCAAATTTCGTGCAAATCGAAGAATATATAGAGAAAATATATATGGGAGCTATACCTAAATCTGAACGGATCTTCACGAAATAGCACACATCATTCTAGACTCAATTCAGTACGCTATGCTAAATTTCGTGCAAATCGAAGAATATATAGAGTCTTTGGTGCACCACTTACATTACATCGGACGAAAACATATATTGGAGCTATATCTAAATCTGAACCGATTTTCACGATACTTTGCACACATCAGTCTAGGCTTAATTCAGTAAGTTGTGCCAAATTTCGTGCAAATCGAAATATATTTGTAGATTTTGGTGCACCATTTACCTTTAATCGGAGCTATATGGGAGCTATATCTAAATCTGAACCGATTTTTCCCAATTTAAATAAGGTTCGTCCTTGGGCCAAACAAATGACCTGTGCTAAATTACATCCAATTCGAATCAAATATACTTGTTTACAATTTAACATGAACAGACAGACAGACGGACGGACAGACATGCTTAAATCGATTTAGAAAGTGATTCTATGCATATTCTCAAAAGGAACCATGTCTCTACCACGTTTCCTTTGGACTGTTACAAACATATGCACAAAGGCATAGTACACTGTACCAAAAAATAAGAAAATTGATGAAACAAAAATTTAATTTAATATATTTTAATTTATTATTATAGTATTCCCGGATATAAGCACGGAAAGCTAAATTTATTGTACTGACATAAGGCGATCAGATTTTGGAAATAAAAATATAAAAATTTTATCAAAATAAAATAAACAAATGTTTACAGTCAATTTTTGTAGAATTAATATTAATATGGTGAAAATCGCTTCAGATAAAGACATAGCTCCCATATAATTTTCTTCCGATTTTATATAAAGCGTGCACCAAAGCCCCTATATTTCTTTTGATTTGCACGCGTAAGTTACCTTTTTACCTTCCACGATTTAAGATAGAGCTCTGAAATTTGCACATACATTGCTACTACTCCTAGGATATTTGGTATTGAAAATGTTCAATATTAGTTCACTATTTAGGGTAGCTCCCATATGACGCTACCTCGCAATATGAACAATTTTGACGGCTTTTCAGCAGAATTATTTGTAATTTAGCAGAAATTGTCCGTACCAAATATCTATCTATATATATAAAAATGAATTGCTGTTCGTTAGTCTCGCTAAAACTCGAGAACGGCTGAACGGATTTTTCTTATCTTAGTCTTGAAATGTTCGTGGAGCTTCAGGGAAGGTTTAAAAGGTGAGAAAAACTCGAAAACGGCGAAAAATTTGCAAAAAAAAAAAAATATTATGAAAAAAAATATTATGAAAAACAATATTTCATTTGTCAAATATTGAAAATTTTCAAAATATTTTATTTTATTCAATTGACATTGTAACGAAACTTTTTTTCTGAGAATGCAAAACAATAATTTAGAAATATACGCGATCATTGTATGTACACGTTTTCCATAAAATTCACGTACATTTTGGGACAAATGCAAGGATGAAAATCTGAAGATTCAGAAAAGAGTTCTGATTCTAAGACACATACCCTAGATTATTCTTCTTGAAAATAATAATAATAGGAACATAGGAACATGTTGTTATTGAAGTACCTAAAATGTACCATTATATGGTGGTTATATGCCTAATCGTTGGTCAATGTCTTTAATCGCATATGTGTATCACAGAGAAAATTAAGTTCATATTGAAAGAGAACAACTATAAAAAGCATTTGTTATAACAAAGAGTCTCATGATGTTACTTCAATATGTCAACTACCGATATATTTAATACCATGAAAAATCATTGTTAAGATCGAACTTTTGTACTTCCTAATATGTAGATTCCTTAAATCGGCCGGGACATTTATATGGGGACTATGTTACACAGTATGTGTAGTAGATTGGAAAACGGGGAGTAAGAACTTCAACATACTGAAAATTAAACGGGAAATATATATGGCGCCTTTTTATTGCATTAAGCCAAATCCATGATCCATCCATTCCGTCAAATTCTTTACAAAACCGAAAATGGTGCGGGACCCGTATGTAGGAGCTATACAAAATTTGGTCCTGAATAGAAATGTTTCCGCAAATGTGTTTTACCCTTTCAATATCACGGAATGATATATGATATGAATGACATACGATACTACAATGGGTATGGATATATACTAATACCACATGAGAAAATACCGAACATTAAGAGTATATCATTATATGGGGCTACCCTGACCAATTTGCACCAATATTGATATTTTTTTGTAAACAGGTTTTCTTTATCCAAAATAAAACATTACAGCACTTCGGCTGAAGCACTCCCTAAAATACCGAACTCCTCAAAGTACCGAATATTGTGGGTACCTCAAAGATTTAACCAATATTGACAATTTCAGTACGATTCATTCTACCAAATATACAACCAAACGTGCCCAAATCCCCCACAGTATCGAAAAAGGTGGATTACTATTACATGAGGGATATTTGAAATCTTGGGCGAACATAACATTGCAGCCAAATACCGCATATTAAGGGATGCCGTTAGATGGGGATATCCGAATACTTCAGTCAATATGGAAAATTCTAATTAGGGAGAATTTCTGCCCAATAAGTATCCCTAATATTAGGTTTGGGAAAAAGAAATCCATTAGACCGGTGGAACGATCGAATTTTACAGGCATGTCGTAACATCGTCCAGGAGCTAAAAATTAAACCATTCACACAAAGCTGGATTCAAAAAGAAGCTCAATGGTTGGGTGCCTCACCAATTAACAGAAAAAATGGAATGGATCGAATTTCCATCTGCGAAGTCTTGACCAAACGGAATGAGATACTCTTATTTTGAGATTCTTATGGTGACTGGAAATGAGAAATGGATCACATACGATAACCCTATGCAAAAACGATCGTGGTCAAAGAGCGGTGAAGCACCTCAAACGGTGACCAAACCAGGACTAACGACCAGGAAGGTTCTGCTATGCATTTGGTGGGACTGGAATGGGATTATTTATTATGAGTTGCTTTCATATGGCCAAACTATAAATTCTGATCTCTACTGCCAACAACTGTACCGTTTGAAGATAGCAATTGGCCAGAATTGGCCAACAGGGGAGGTGTCGTGTTTCACCAGTAGGCCTATTCTGTAACTTTTAACAACATTCGATATTGTTTAAATTTATTTTGTTATTGTAAAAACAATAAAACAAACAAATGAAATTGTTTGTAAAATAGACAATATCGAATGTTGTTAAAAAGTTACAGAATACAGGGGCAGGACAACGCTAGGCCATCTTATGAGTGGTACAAATGTATGTGCAAATATAAAATTTATATCTTAAATCGTGGAGGGAGCAACAAAACTCATTCATAAACATCAAATTCAGTTTTGTAATGTTACCCTATGTGTGCTCTGATAAATACCAAGATGTTACAAAAATATATACAAATCACCTTATGATGGTGGGTATAAAAACAACCTAAAATGCCGAAAATTATACATCAACAATATTGTTAGGCAAGACAACGTTTGCCGGGCCCGCTAGTTAATATATATATTAAAATGAATTGATGCTCGTTTGTCTCGCTAAAACTCGAAATCCGCTGAAAGGATTTTTCTTATCTTAGTCTTGAAATATTCGTGGAGGTCCAGGGAAGGTTTAAAAGGTGAGAAAAAGTCGAAAACCGGGTAAATTTTGCAAAATATATTATACAGCCTATTTGCATCCTGTAAGCCTACATTTGTCAATTATTGAAATTTTTCAAAATTATTTTTTTTAGTTGGATTGACATTGTATTGAATAACTTTTTGGGACAATACAAACAATAATTGAGAAGTATATCATTGAATGTACACACGATCATTGTATGTACACGTTTTCCATAGAATGCCAGTACATTTGGGACTAATGCAAGGATGGAAAATCAGAAGACATTCTGAATCGAGTTCGTGACCATTCCATATTCCACTAGAAATATAAAATCAGGTGGTTATATGCCTAATCGTTTTTCAATATCTTAGAACTTATAACCAAAAATGTGTATCATAGCGAAAACTAATATACGAGATATTTTCTTTTCAAAAATCTATCATTAAGCTCAGTTGTAAAGAGAACAACTAACAAAAAACCAGCAATATTAGAAAAAATAGCATAATATATAATTTGAAGATTATACCAAAACCTCCATCCGATGTTACCTATTCGTATTGAACATGTCAACTACCGATAACACTCAGGTTGGAAAACGGGGGTAAGAACTTCACCATACCGAACATTGAACGGGAAATAATTATGGCGTCTTTTTAAAACGTTTACCTATTGTGCATAATTTCTGGGATGATGTTTTTTATCCACAGGAATCCCTTATGCCTAATTATAGCCAACTCTATGAGAAAATTAGGTCAATGTCTTTATAATACCGAAAATGGGCGAGACCTGTTGTATGTATTACTATATCAAAGCATGGACCTAAATAGATTATTTTTCGCAAAAATGTGTATCACCCCCAAAATCCCGGAATGACATATATTATCTATCTATTCACGCTACCAAATTAAAAAACCAATTACCGCTGATTAGGTTGAAAACCGTGCCCAAATCCCCAATAATGTGGAGTGTCATTATATGGAGGCTTTATGGAAGCATGCGCAAATTTTTTAGTAACATTTTCTGCACAATTATCATCCAAAATATAAAATTACTGCCAAACACCGAATATTAAGGAATTACCCGGATACTTGGGCCAATATTGATAATTTTGAGTAGAGTGATTTTCTGCTCAATAAGTATCCACTATATTAAATTAAAAGAGATTCTGTTGAAAACCGTGCCCAAGATCTTCAAAATATGGAATGTTTATTGCTACCGTTATATGAGCGGTACCCCGAAATATGTTCAAATATTAATAATATTACAAATAATTCTGTTGAAAAGCCGTCAAAATTTCTCATATTGCGAGGTAGCGTCGTATGGGAGCTACCCTAAATAGTGAACTAATATTGAACATTTTCAATACCAAATATCCTAGGAGTAGTAGCAATGTATGTGCAAATTTCAGAGCTCTATCTTAAATCGT
Organism: Musca vetustissima; assembly: GCF_032173495.1. NCBI lineage: Eukaryota > Metazoa > Arthropoda > Insecta > Diptera > Muscidae > Musca > Musca vetustissima. Next base: position 52,318 of record NW_026874014.1, on the reverse strand, counting down.
GGAGGATAAAAAGGTAACTTAATATTCGGCTATCGTTATGTAATTATACATCCACAATATTGCTATGCAAGACAACGTTTTCCGGGCCTGCTACTATAATAATAACTTTATATCAACACCCTTCCGATAAATCTTGGGGTTCTATAAATAGGAATAAATAAAGTAATATTATGAAATATACATTTTAAATTGCGTCTAAATCGCGTAATTCTCAATTTGATGCGCATGCGGTTTCCAGGAAGTACTGAAGTTTATCTTCCAATCCATCGGTGTTCACCCTAAAAAAAAAATACATCGATCTATACCGATTTCAATCAGGTCCATTAAGAATCATGGATGTGCCAGCTCACACTATTTTTGAGATAAATTGGGTACATCTCTCTTTCGGCTGAAGTTTTAAAAGTCCTCTTTTCGAAAAAGATCAAAATCCGTATGAAGTCATTTATTGAAGCGGAAATGATCCACAAATGTAATCACGCTAGGGTGCTGAAATTTTGCATAGGGCTGTCTTTTGTCTACAGGCAGGTCAAGTTCGAAGATGGGATATATCGGTTCACGTTTAGGCATAGCTCCCATATAAGGGTACTCCCAAATTTTCGGTATTTTGGGGTTCTTGAGTGCGTTGTTCAACCGAATTCGCTGAAATTTGGTACATTGGGTTCTTATTGGGTACTAAATGTCTCCACAAGAAATTATAAATATAGGTCCACTTTTGCTGGTAGCCCCCATATAACGGTACCCATTTTTTCGGATAGCCTCCATATAAAGGTACTCCCCAATTTTCGGTATTTTGGGGTTCATGAGCACGGTTTTCAACCGAATTCGCTGAAATTTGGTACATTAGGTTCTTATTGGGTACCAAATGTCTCCAAAGAAAATTATAAGTATAGGTCCACTTTTTCTGGTAGCCCCCACATAAAGGTACCTCCGAATTTTCAGTATTTTGGGGGTTTTGATCGTATTTTTCCACCGAATTGGCTGTAATTTTGTATTTTGAGTTCTTAATAGTTTCCAAATCTCTCCACAAAAAAATTATGAATATGGGCCCATTTTTTCGGGTAGCCCCCATATAAGGGTACCCCCAATTTTCGGTGTTTTGGGGTTCTTGAGCGCGTTTTTCAACCGAATTCGCTGCAATTTGGTATTTTGTAGTCGTATATGGTAACAAATCTCCCTACCAAAATTTATTAATATTCGCCCCCTTTTTGGGGTAGTCCCCATATAACCCCCTTTTTATATTAAAATAGTTATCTGATTTATTCCGCGTTTTGAGTTTGGTTCTAAGACTCTGTTGTAATCATTTCATCATGCGAATGAGATAAAAAATTACAACGTAACGTCCGATAATGAACTATAGCCGCATTTAGTCCTAGCCCCTGTGTGAAGGTTCCAGAAGAAGTGGACCGATATTCCCCTTCTTCGAATTTGAACTTAGTTTGGAAGAAATAATAACATAGGCAAAGTTTGAATGAAATCAAAATTTTCTGAAACGTATTTGGTCCAAAGAAACATGGGGTCTAAAACCAATATTTCGATGAGACACATTTTCACGGTGTTAAAGTGTATACACCCTTATCAGCCATAAGGCTGAGGGTATAATTATCCATTAAAAATTTCTGAAATTTGTATTAAGGTTGACATAACCCGTTTTTAGAAATGTCGGTATAGGTCAACTTTTTGGTATGTTCCCTATATTTTCATTTCTAGTACCTGTCAGTATATCTATAGTGTAGGGTATGCAAAGTTCGGCCCGGCCAAACTTAACGCTTTTTTAATTGTTTTACATTAAAATAGACACATCTTCCACCAATATAATCAAATATTTGATAATATTCGTAACACTAAATTGGTTACCCTTTAGCTTTATTTAAATGCTTTCCTTTTCGGACTTTACACGCTTCAACACTTTAGTATAAAATTGCAAGAAGAAGAAAAAAAAAATATTGCAACAAAATCCCTTTCAACACAAAAGTATAGAAACGAGACGTATAATTCGATATACATATTTATTTGTTTGGCATTTCAATGGACCCACCCGCAACTAAGCTGAACAAAAATCAATTTTAACAATATTTCCCTGGGAAGAAAAAACAATTCAATATTTGTGTTCCCGTTTTGCAACAACAAACAATTGAATTGTTACAGTTTCCTACATTCCTTTAACGGAGGAAAAATGCAAAATACAAAAACACAAACAAATGCAAACAGTTGGAACCTCCAATAACAACAGTTGGTATCAGCAGCTATTCTAATGGCTTTGCCACTCAATAAAGTTAAAAATATAGTGGACAAGGTAAAAAGAAAAACGAATGAAAATATTCCAAACCTCCACCACGTAAATAGAAAGGAATTTCAAGTAGTTTTTGAATTAAGAATCTGCAGGCAAATATAAAACAACAACAGCAGCAACGACTACGACGAGAGGGTACTTTGTGGTAACCTGGATGGGTTAGAAATAAAAGTTTCCTTGGTCTAGGCCATAATGATGGTGGTTCCGTGTCGGTCGTCGAGCGGATGTCGATGTTGATGCTGATGGTGTTGTTGCAGCTGTTGTGAGATTTTCATTTCGATGTTGGGCCATGTTTGAATATAAGTTGAGCTCTGCTGCCATACTTCTTGATTTCAAAAGTTAGCAGGAAACGTAGGAAAATGTAAAAGCCACATCGTCTCATTCACTCTGTGGTCCTTAGCACTTTCTCTCGGAATACAACAATGGCCAAAGTAAATTGATTGTGAAATGTGATGGGTCGGGTGGTGTGTGTGTGTGGAGAGTAAAGCAAGCATCGGGCATATAAAATAATAAATACATCATCATTCGATTTACTAAGCAACCGTGCAAGGAGCTAACAGATCCACCAACCGACCGACCCTCTAACAAACCAAACAACAATTGAACAAATGAAACCAAACAAAAGAAGATTTTCTACACTTCTGGGGAGAAATATGGGCCATCGGATGAATGACTGAATAGATGCAAGGAAAAGAAATACATACACAAATAACCAATCCTTGCTTTGGTTGGAAGTTAATAAAAATTTTTGACCATAGTGTTATGTGCCACAAATACCAACACGAACGCACACACACAATTCGATATTCAAATTTTCTCTTTTGCCTAACAAACCCACCTCAAGTTTGTTGTAGTTGTTGTTTTTGCTACTGCTGTGAGTTATAATTCCTTCCTTTATATTTCCTGTTATTATTGTTGCCTGGTTTGAGTTGTGAGTGTTGAAAACCTTTTGGGGCAATTAAAATTGTAATTGGAGATCAAGAATGAAAGAAAAAGAAAAACAACACCAACCGAATAAGGAACTCTTGTAACATTCCAACAACACTTATCGCCACTACCATCATCAGTAGCACATCCTTCATCTCACGCTGGTATTGCCCCAATTGAATTGAATTTTATTGCTATATAGGGGTGCTGCTCAATTCAACTTATCATCCGGGTACTTAATGATTTCATTTGACCATTTCAATAGTAATTTGTGTTTTCCACTTGTTCTTTGAATAATTTTCTATAAGATTATAAACATTTTAAACTTAGCTTGCAAGCAAGCAATAACAAGATTTTTGGTGTTGGAGAACTTTTTGTGGGGATAATAGCCTTTGGCGAGTACATTAGGAACCCAGAACGGTAAATTCGCCATTAGTAAAGTTTTTATAGCCTCCACTATATTATGTTTGTTTTCCCGTTTGTAGTAATCATTTCGGACCCTACAAAGACTCAATCAGCCTAAAATTCTATGACGATCTATGACATAACGGTTTTGAGGCAGCGTGTTTTTCGACTGAAATCGCTTTTATGTGGCCCATTGGGTTCTTATTTTGTAAAAGATCTTCCCACTAAAAATTATCAATATATGACAACATTTTCGAGTAGCCTCCATATAAAAGTACCCCTAAAATTTCAGTAGTTTTTTCAACCAAAATGGTTGTAATTTGGCATTTGGAATTCCCATTTGCCATGAAATCTCACTACTAAACATTCGACATTCATGCTCCACTTTTTGGAGTAGCCCTCATATAACGATAATTTCAAAATATGTGGATTTTAAGGATTTGGCCTCTAATTGAGTACCAAATCTTCCCGCCTAAAAGTATCGATCCAATATTTGTGGGTATCCCCTATAAAACGGTGCTTCCAAAATTTCGATATTTTGGAGTTTTGAGCTCAGTTTTCTGCCGAATTCGGGACAATTTGTTATTTTTAAAACAAATATTCATACTAAAAATTATTAATATAACCCTTTTTATACCCTACACAACTATGTTGTCAGGGTATTATAGCTTTGTGTGGCCTCAAGAGTTTGTAACGCCGCGAAATATTGGTGTCTAGATCGGCTCAGCGAGTCGGGATATGACGATCAGTATACTAAAAGCTAGACACACCTTTTATTATACCGATTGTTATATCCCGACTAGCTGACCAGATCTAGCTGACCAGATCTGGATTTATGAATTCTTTTTAAATTTGGCTGAATTCTAAAACAATTTAAGTGTCAATTTTGTGTACATAAAATTTGTTATCGTAGTAAAAAGTACTAGATTCTTGAAGTACGGGAACATAGCAAATATTAGTTATTTTTTGGTAATTTAGTATTTGTTTGTAACAGGGAAAAGAAAACGAGATATACACATGGTTCCATGAGAATATGCATAGAATCACTTTGTCACAGCGTAATGAATAAGGTCGATAATTATATGTGTTAAGTTTCGTGAAAATCGGTTCAGATTTAGATATAGCTCCCATATATATTTTCGTCCGATTTGAGGTAAATGGTGTACCAAAGTCCCTTAATATCTTTCGGCTTGCACGAAATTTGACACAGCGTAATGAATTAGGTCTAAAATGATGTGTGTTAAGTTTCCTGAAATCGGTTCAAATTTAGTTATAGCTTCTATATCTGACCAAATGGAAAATTTAGTATCAGTTGCAGAATGACATGTTTATGCATCCAATTTAATTTTACAGATCCTTTAGAAATGCGACGTCTGTTAGGATTCATCGGTTTAATATACCCAAAGTTGTGAAGGGTATCATTTAGTCGGCCCGCCCGACTTTACTATTTTCCGTACTGGTTTATATATGGCCAAATTTTGACACAATATGTCATTTTATGGTAATGATGTCAATGAAAAATATATTCTTCATAAATGGTCTGTTTCCGTACTGCAAGAATCTACTAAATTTTACTATTTTCTTCGATATCATAAAGGAAAATCTGTTATCGTAGTAAAAAGTAATAGATCCTTGCAGTACGGGAACAGACCAAAAATTTCACTATAGGTCTACGAACAAAATTTATCGATAACAATAAAATTTACTATAGGTTACCGAACAAAAGAAATCGCTAGCTATAACATATAGCCTTGCATTTTAAGTGTCATTTTTGTGTACATAACAATATTGATTATTTTGTATTTCAATGAAAAATATATTCTTCATAAAATTTCACTACAAACCAAATCTATAAAATGTATATAAATCTCATCAATTGAGAACGGCTGGGTCGATTTGACTCAAAGTTTCTTTCAGATGTCGGTAATTACAGTGGGAAGGTTTTTATGAAAGAAAATTTTTACAAAAATCCGCGAAAATCTTGCAAACATTATTTTAAAGAAACGGCTGGGCCGATTTAATTTAAAGTTTCTGTTAGTAGACTGCAATTGAAGTGGAAAGGTTTTAATGAAAGAACATTTTGAGAAAAATCCGCGATAATGTTGCAAAAATTATTTTAAAGAAACGGCTGGACCGATTTGACTTATAGTTTCTGTTAGTAGTCTGTAATTGAAGTGGAAAGGTTTTAATGAAAGAACATTTTGAGAAAAATCCGCGAAAATGTTGTAAAATATATTTTGAAAGATATTAGCATTTCCACACATTTTATATCGAAACTTTATGATTTCATCTCTTCGTAGTTCTTCTTGGACATATTTTGGGCGAAAATGTGCAGCGTATCATTCCTTTGAGGCTTCATTTGTTAATTATTGAACATTTTTTGTATTGAAAATATTTTATGTGAGAATACAAAAATATAATTGAAAAGTATGAATGCACACGCGATCATTGTATGTACATATATCACATAGAATGCACGTAAATTTTGGGACAAATGCAAGGATGGAAAATTAGAAGGCATTCTGAATCTAATAACAAGTAAAAAAGTCGTTAAGTTCGACCGGGCCAAACTTTTATACCAGTAGTCTGGAGGCTATCCTAAAGAAGTAGATCTCTATTGATAACTTTTGGTAAGGAGATTTGTTACCCAATGTATTATATTACAGATAATTGGTTAAAAACGTGCATAAACACCAAAACACTAATGGTGGTACCGTTATAGGAGGATATCTTAAAAATTTAACCAATATTCATAGTTTTTGGTAGAAAGATTTGCTACTATATGAAAATTCAAAATACTAAATTATAACCGAATTAGCCAAACACCCAAAAATACGGAATAATGAGGAGTACCGTTATATGGGAGCTATCACAAAAAGTGGGCCGTAATCGCCAAAAATACCTCGAAACTTGAGTCAATATTAATAAAAAAACCCAAAATTCCAAATTACAGAAAATTCGGTTGAAAACCGTGTCCAACATCCCCCTATATATCTCTTTTTCATTGCCAAACATCCAATCATATCTCTATCTTAAATATTGCGATCACTATCGTGATTTCGACATAGACTTTTATTTTGATCAATTATATATACATATACTTTTTGGGGTCTCCGGTGTTGCACAGGGAATGACAAATTTAATATACTATTTACCTTATGACGAAAGGTATAAAAAGCTTACATATCACTGGGCTACTGTTATGTGGAAGTCGTATAAACATATTGGTAATGAATCTAATTAAATCCGAATCCTAAATGATAATTCCCGCTCTTGATGTCTTTATTATATGACGTTATTTAAACTTCCATGAATGCAATAATTACAAAAACAAAAATTATATCCATGGAAATTTTAGAAGGGTAAACAACGTTTGTCGGTTCGACAATTGCACCGCTTATAACTCAAGAACAAAAATAAAATATCAAGGCTCGGTTATGAACACCAAATGGTAGATACTCTGAAACTTTATATTTTGTATTGCAGAGATTTATATTGAAATGTGTGCTATAGCTTCCGATGTATCGATAGGGAAAATATAAAAAGTTTATCTACACCAATAATTTGCATGCATATTTCTTAGCCAAAAAATTGTTTATGCAAGTATGAATAGAAATTGAAAAACAAATCTAAAATACCGAAAATTATTCATTAACAATATTACTATGGCAAGACAACGTTTGCCGGGCCCGCTAGTTTACAGATAACAATAATATTTACTATAGGTCACCGAACAAAAGAAACGCCTTGCATTTTAAGTGTCAATTTTGTGTATATAACAATAATGGTTATTTTTGGGTAATTTGGCATTTTTTTATATACGGCCAAATTCTGACACAATATGTCATTTTATGGTAATGATGTCAGTGAAAAATGTGTCATAGGTCTCCGAATGTCACTATAGGTCTCCGAAGAAAATATATCGATTACTATAATATTTATTTATGAAATATTATTGACAATTTGGATATGTATAACAATCCGATCCATCATATCATAAATATCGTATTTCAAAACAGATGCAATTATGTAGTTTTATTTATGGCTGTACCGAGGTATAAAAACTCGTTGATTACCTCAAAGCGGTAGTTTTCAAACTCCACAGTTTATCTAAAGCTACATTTACACGATTGAAGGCATTTTGAAGTTTTATCAAAATTTTGCAAATGTATTTTGAAGTCCTATTTACACGTTTCAAAAATTTGATAAAAATATTCTTTCAATATATTTCAAATTATTTTGATCAAAATGTTTTGAAGCTAATTTACACTATTGGTAATTTTTTATATTGAAAATATTGACTTTGAACAGCTGTTTTGATTATTTTGAGCATTTTTTAATATTGAAGGAAGAAGTAGCTGATAACAATGAAAAAAAGAAGAAAACAAAAGCAACATTGGGTTCGGCCTTTTCTTTTGGAAGGTGATAGTGTGTATGTTTCTTTTAGGGAGCGATTAAAACGGAATGATCCCGAACTATACAAAAACTTTGCACTGATGTCACCAGACGATTTTGATGTTTTGCTTGAACTAGTCACCCCATTAATAGAAAAGGTCAATACTAATATTAGGGAATCTATATGCCCCGGAGAACGCCTGACAATAACATTGAGATTTTTAGCGACTTCGGACAGCTATCCAAGTCTGATGTTCTCTTACCATCTCATATTAATTTATTAATTATAGTTTAATTTGTATTTGATTTAATTCCATTGTCACTTGCCGCAACAAAAATGTGTAAATAAAAACATATCATATGTATTGATCAAAAGAATGAACATTCTTTCAAAATATTTTTAGTCATCAATATTGCCAGATGCGATTTTGATGCCTATTTACACAGCATCAATAAAATCTTCAAAAGTTTTGTTCAATAAATTTTGAAGAAATTTAGTTGTTTACACGAGTATGAAGCATTTTGAAGACAAATTGAAGAAACCTTCAATCGTGTAAATGAAGCTTAAGTCTTCTGGACGTCTTGCTCGTTGAAAACATCTGCTTGGTTTTCTCGCCATTTATTGCCAGACCCACTTTGCAGACTCATTCTCAATTTGTTCAAAGGGGGGTGTTACCGCTCGCAATGTCCAACTCATTATATCGATGTCATCGGCGAGTAACATCTGTTGTTTGGTGTACAGAGTGCCATCCTTGTTCAACTTTGCCTCTCGTATGACCTTTTCCAGCAGGATATTTTTAATATCACACGACAAACTGTCACCTTGTTAGAATCCTCGTTCGACATTGAAGGGCTCATAGAGGTCCATTCCGACTTTAAGTGCTGACCTTGAGCCAGTTAAAGTTCTCTTGCTTAGTCTTCTTAATTTTGTAGAAAAGCCGAATGCAGATTTGAGCGGATAGGGTTGTCGAATGTGGCTTTATTGTCGACAAATATGTGGAATCATGGCATAAATAAACAAGGTAGTCTCATGCAGTCATATGTTTCCAATTTTTTATAAATTTGCCTCTGACATTTCCCTCGAAATATACGCATATCATGTGTTCAGTGAAAAAATTGCTTATATTTATAAATATTTTTAAGTTCCCTGCCTCTAAAACTTTTAAATATAAGTTATAACAGCCATGGTTAAATGTTGAGAGCAAGGTTCAGCTTTTTAAAATATATATATATATATATATTTTAAAAAGCTTGCTAGGTCTAAAGCCGCATTAGTATGGTCCAATAGTGTCATTGGCTTCAGTCGTTCACACATCACGCTGAATAGCACTTTATATGGGATTGGAAGGAGACGAATTCCTCTATAGTTGGCACATATCTTATCTTATCTCTTCTTTGTGCACGGGATACAGTATGCTGAGGTTCCAATTATTGGGCATGCATTCATCTAGCCAAACTGATCAGCTGGTGTATGCTCCTGAATATCATCTGACCATCAGTCTGGAATAGTTCGGCTGGTAATCCATCGGCACCTGGTGTTTTATTATTCTTCAGCCAAGTGATTGCTATTCTGACCTCATAATGGCTAGGTGGTGTACAATCTATACCGTAATTTCTAATTGGATCTGGGGTATCTTCTTCACCGCCACTATTTGATACCAGAAGCTTCTCAAAAGGCTACACGCTGTCTGTATCTGCCACAAGGTTTGCTTCTTCATCTCTACAGGAGGATGTGCCTGCACCAGAGACTTCAGTTTTGTGTTTTACTGATTAGTACAATTTTTGGACTTCATTCTGACTCCTGTAAATCGCGATATGATCACCTTTCTTTTTGTTTCCTTCTCTTCCCTTCTCTTCATTTTTATATCCTCCACCATAGTATGGAGGGTATATTAATTTTGTCATTCCATTTGTAACTCATCGAAATATTTATTTCCGACCCTATAAAGTATATATATTCTTGATCAGGGTAAAATTCTAAGACGATCTAGCCATGTCCGTCCGTCCGTCTGTTGTAATCACGCTATCTTCTGAAGGAATTGAGATAGGGAGCTGCAATTTTGCATAGGTCTGTCTTTTGTCTGCAGGCAGGTCAACTTCGAAGATGGGATATATCGGTCCACGTTTAGGCATAGCTCCCATATAACAGTACACCCCAATTTTCGGTATTTTGGGCTTCTTGAGTGCGTTTTTCAACTGAATACGCTAAAATTTTGTACATTGAGTTCTTATTAGGTACTTAATGTCTCCACAAAAATTATAAATATAGGTCCAATTTTTCGGGTAGCCCACATATAACGGTACCTCATAATTTTCAGTATTTTGGGGGTTTTTATCGTATTTTTCTTATTAGGTACCAAATCTCTCCACAAAAAATTATAAATATAGGTCCATTTTTTCGGATAGCCCCCATATAAGGGTACCCCCAATTTTCGGTATTTTGAGGTTCTTGAGCGAATTTTTCTACCGAATGCGTTGGAATTTTGTTGTCGTATATAGTAACAAAACTCCCTACCAAAAATGTTTAATATTCGCCCCCTTTTTGGGGTCGAAAAAAACTAGAACATAAGGTTCGATAATTAACCTTAATTATATTCATATATATGAACTGTAACCCGCATTTAGGCCCAGCCCATGCGTGGGAGTTAGCAGAAGGAGTGGACCGATATTCCCCATGTTCGAACTTGAAGTAATATTGGATGAAATAATAAGATGGGCAACGTTAAGATTAAATCAATTTTTTTTCAAAAAAATTTGGTCCAAAGATACATGACCATAAGACCATAATCGGTTTGTACAAATGTTGGTATAGGTACTCTTTTTGGTATGTTCCCTATATTTTTATTTCAAGTACCTGTCAGCATATCTATGGTGGAGGGTATCCAAAGTTCGGCCCGGCCGAACTTAACGCTTTTACACTTGTTTTTTTTTTTTTTTTTTGAAAATATGTGTCTTCTCTTTCCATTTCTCCCGATAATTATCCCTCGCATTGCGTGTTCCTAGCAGAATTTTAATGTCATGGTCGTGGCAGCGGTCATATGCTGGCATTCCCAAAATATGTCTATGGTATTTTTCTTTTTTGGGAACATGGGCTGAAATAAGACTGATGTAGAAGATCTTCGTTTTTATACGGATAATAGCAATTCGCTCATCTATTGGAGTGGATCTGGAGACGAGGACTTTTATTCCCCTGTTAACTATAAATCCGCCGGCAAATATTGTTGGTCACTCTAAAAAATAAAATATTTTTAATATCAATTTACAAATAAAATTCAAAAATTATGAGGTAGTAGTTGTAGACTTTGGCACGTGATGGCGTACAACTTTTCAGCATTTTTCCATCTACTGTTGCACATCTTACTTTGAAAATGAAATAACTTTTATAAAATTCAAAATCATAAATTTTCTTCGGTACTTGACTTGGTGACCTTGTTCTTCTTTTTGGGTATGCAGATATAAAGTAAATCCACATTTATTTGTGCAAAAATACCAGACACATTTAAATGCCAAGAAGAATAAATAAAAAATATTTCAATACAAAATAAAAAAGGAAAAAAATCATAACTTCAGATGCTTAGGTATGCGGATTCAAGAATTCCAAAGGCAAAGGAGACCAGAACCAAAGAATATAAATCCTAAAAAAGGTGGGCAAAAAGCAAAGTTGATAAATTGAAAGGCAAAAACGAGAGACGCACGCCAACAACATAAATAACTAACAACAATAGAAATTAGCCAAGGCAAAACAAGAAGAAGAATAAGAGCATGAAAACTTGACGAAAATACTAATAACAATAAATGCCTTTTCACTTAAATATTCAAATTCCCAACAATCAGATGAAAAATCAGACCAAAACGCATAAACCACTCCCACAGGATAAACCTCAAGCCTCGGCGAACATTTTACGGTTTCACAGGGGCCTTCTCCATTATGCGCTTTATGCGAAACATAAAGGAAACCTCAACGCCACAAATCCACACAGCAGAACATTAGACATGAAAGCTATAAAAGAATGAAATGATTTATTAAAGCTTTTGATTAACTTTTTTCGTTCAGCTTCTTTTACTTTTTTTTTTTGCTTTACGAATCAATAACCCAACGATGAATAATGCACACATACACGCACATAAAATAAACAAACAAAGAACAACAACAAATAAATCATTTCTTTCTTGTTACGAAGGACGTACAAATTTGGGTTGTAATGTTATGACCCCTCCATCACCACCACCACCCTTACCTCACTACAATTCAAATTACTTTATTAAATATTCTGTGCGAATAAAATGTTAATCAGCAGACAATGTTGTGACTGACTACTAACCCACAACAGACCCAACATTTTGGGGATAATTTCCATTGATTGCTAAAGTTCGATATATATTTTAGGATTCTTTCATCTCTGTTTAGTATCAAAGAACAATAAAAAAATTAAAAGAAAACATATGTATAATTGTTCAAGTGTATGATAAAATGTTTCTCTTAAATAATGTAGTATACTTTTAGGTAATTGAGTAGTATAGTATTCTTTTAGGAGATGAATTTAATGTTGTGAACTACTAAGAGGTTGTGTTATGGAATTTTTTGCACTAAATAAAATATAAATAAAAAAGTTGTGTTGTTTCCGAACATAAAAATAATAGCGATCAAACCGTGAATGGTGGCAAAAATGATTTGATACTAAACTTACAACCAATTCTGTTTATAAAAAGGTGGCAAGAACTAAGATTTTAGAGTCTAAATTAAACATAAGGACATGTTTTGATGGAAATATGATGCATTACACTGCGCTACAAAGCAACACAAAAAAAATAATATTTAGGGGTTCTAATGTACCAATTGTGTTTAGTTGCAGTTTTGTATTATTCTTTTTTTCTTTAGAAGAGTAGAATTTTTCCTTTCAAACAAGATATAAATCGGTTAAGGATTGGCTGAATTACAGTGGCTGGAATGTGAAAAATACGCACAAAAAGACAAAATGTATTTTTCTTCGAATTGTATGATGAAATTATGATATCAAGTCGTATAAGTTTTATTATATTACGGGGAAGAAAATTAAAAAAATCTTTCGAAAATGATAAAAATCAAAAGAAAAAAACAGTAAGGAAAGCAGTAAAGTCGGTATATTTAACAGATGGAATCCTAACAGACGTCGCATTCTGCAGCCAATACTAAATTTTGGTCAGATATAGAGTTGCGTCTTACAATGGGACAAGATTATGTAAATAAATTTAAAGCCAAATATCGAAATCTAAAACGATTTCATCGAAACTTGTCACATGTTAGGTTACACTTATTTCAGTACGTTTTGTGCATTCGGCCACATTTTGCATTCTTCATTTACTTTTAAATCCAAATTTCGTGCAAATCAAAGGATATATAGGGACTTGGTGAACCATTTACATATAATCGGACGAAAATATATATGAACCGATTTTCACGAAATTTAACACACATATTTCTAGACTTAATTCACTGCGCTATACCAAATTTCTTGCAAATCGAAAGATATATAAGGACTTTGGTGCACCATTTACTAAAAATCGGACGAATATATATATATATATATATATATATATATATATTGGAGCTATATATAAATTTTAACCGATTTTTACGAAATTTAACACACATCTTTCTAGACTTAATTCAGTACGCTATGCCAAAATTCGTGCAAATCTAATGATTTTCAGGGACTTTGGTGCGCCATTTACCTAATATATCTAAATCTGAACCGATTTTCCCGAAATTTAGCACACATTATTGTCGACTTAATTTAGTACTCTATGCCAAAATTCGTGCAAATCGAAGGATATATAGGGAATTTGGTGCACCACGTACATAAAATCGAACGAAAATATTTATGGGAGCTATATCTGTAAACCGAAGGATATATAGGGACTTTAGTGCACCACTTACATAAAATCGGACGAAAATATATATGGGAGACATATCTCAATTTTAACCGATTTTTACGAAATTTAACACATATCTTTCTAGAATTAATTCAGTACACTGTGCCAAAGTTCGTACAAATCTAATGATTTCAGGGACTTTGGTGCACCATTTACCTAAAATCGGGCGAAACTATATACGGGAGCTATATCTAAATCTGAACCGATTATCCCGAAAATCATTTTCGACTTAATTTAGTACACTATGCCCAAATTCCTGCAAATCTAATGATTTTCAGGGACTTTGGTACACCATTCACATAAAATCGGGCGAAACTATATATGGGAGCTATATCTAAATCTGAACCGACTTTCTCGAAATTTAGCACACATCATTGTCGACTTAATTTAGTATGCTATGCCAAAATTCGTGCAAATCTAATGATTTTCAGGGACTTTGGTGCATCATTTACCTAAAATCGGACGAAAATATATATGGGATCTATATCTAAATCTGAACCGATTTTCTCTAATTTCAATAGGGTTCGTCTTCGGGCCAAACCAATGGGCTGTGCCAAATTTCATCCAATTCGGATCATAAATGCGACCTGTACTTTGCTCACGAAAATACATGGACGGACGGACGGATGCATATTCTCAAAAGGAACCATGGGTCTATCTCGATTCCTTTTGCCTGTTACAAACATATGCACAAAGACATAATACCCTGTACCACAGTGTGGTGAAGGGTATAAAAAAATCAGTTAAAAAATGGATGACTTATACACATTTTTGTATTGAATATATGCATATTCTCTAAAGGAACTATGGGTCTATCTCGTTTCCTTTTGCCTGTTACAAACATAATATTGAAACGAGATAGACAAATATAAATACAAAAATTCTCCTTAAGAAATAAAAGAAGTTATTCGAGTTTCAAATTGAAAATCTATGAAACCACGTTTTTCTCTACATTTACCGTTATAAAATTAATTTTCGAAATGACCCAGAAAAACCAAACGTATTTTCGTGGTCCAGGGACTCCATCTAAACAGAATTGGTACATTAGAACCCCTGAAATTTTCCTGTCGCACAAAAATATATATGAGAACTATATCTAAATACGCCAAAATTCGTGCAAATAGAAGGATATATAGCGACTTTATTGCACCATTTACATTAAATCGGACAAAAATATATCTGAGAGCTATATACAAATCTGAACCAATGTTTCTTAATTTCAATTTCCTTTCTTCCTTGGGTCAAATAAATGAGCTGTGCCAAATTTCATCGAATTTTGGATAATAAGTGCGACCTGTACTTTCTTTACAATTTAACATCAACAGACTAAGAAAGTGGTTCTATGCATATTATCAAAAGGAACCATAGGTCTATCTCTATTCTTTTGCCTGCTACAAACATATACACAAAGACATAATACCCTGTATTACAGTGGGTGAGCCGAACTTGGGTACCCATGCGTATATTAACAGTTACTTGACATGTAAGGGATCTTTAAATGGTGGAAATTAAACATTAGATAGTTTATATTAAAATACTAAAAATACTAAATTGCAACCACTGATAAATTGCCTAAAATTTATTTCATATGGGATTGATATTTAATTGCAATGAAGTTCTCATTGGACAAGGGAAATATATATTTCGGCAACTTTTTAAGGGGAACACCCAATTTCGAGTTCAGAATATCCACCATTCCAAGTTGGAATACGGTTATATGGGGAAACCCACAACACTCAACAAAAATGAGTTAATTATTTTAATATTTATCATATTTGGCGGGAAGGTTTGGCACCCAATTGTAATTGCAATTGAAAAACTTGTCCGAAATTCTCAAGTTACGCGTATATATGAAGGCTACCTCATAATTTTTAGTAGCGATCTTTTATAGCAAATGAGAATCCTAAATGCCAAAAAACAACCATTCTGGAAGAAAAGAGTACCCAATCTCCCCACATACCGACATCCCTAAACGTAGACCAATTTACTTCACCTTTGAGCTTGATCTGCTGCAATATTTTGGTGACCTATCTAAATTGCAGATATAAAGTAAATCCACATTTATTTGTGCAAGAATACCTGACACATTTAAATGCCAAGTAGAATAAATAAAAATTTCAATATAAAATAAAAAAGAAATGTTAAACCAAATGAGAATTCTAAATCCCAAATAAAAATCATTCCGGTAAAAAGAGTACCCAATCTCCCCACATACCGACATCTATATTCGTAAACCAATTTACCTCACCTTCGAACTTGATCTACCTGCAATATTTTGGCGACCTATCTAAATTCGTTTATTTGCTAGAGTGATTACAACAGACCGACAGAAGTATTTAAATCGTCATAAAATATTACACTGATCAAGAATATACATATAATTTATATGGTTTGAAATGATTATTTCGTTGAATTACAAACGGAAAAACAAACTTAATATACCCTCCATACTATGGTGAAGGGTATAAAAAGACAAAGATTTTATGTGTTATATAAAACCCGCCCTTATCAAACACGCACACGATGCTTTTGGTTTCTTTCACTCTCTTTGATAATAAACCAGTATTTTATGAATTGCATTCATAAAATGCAGATATGCAAACATTTCGGAACACTATTCATATATATATATATATATATAAGAGTTGCGTTATAAGTGACTGACTGACAATCAACGCCCAGGCGAAACGGCTAAAGCTAGAAACATGAAATTTGGCATGCATGTCGGGTTTGGTGCGTAGGCATGTGATAAGGCGGGGTTTTTGGAAATACGTACTAAAAGGTACTAAAAAAATGTAGAACTTTGAAATTTGGTACCTAGCCTTGTCTATGGCAAGTAAAAAAAATTTGGAATTTAGTACTTAGATGTACTAAAAAGTACTAAATATTGTATTTCAATGGTATTGGTGAAGATTCACATCTGAAACTTGGTATGGAGCTTAAGCTTATTACAAAGAGAATACTGTGCAAAAATATTTTTTGGACATTAGTACTAAAAGGTACTAAAAAGTACTAAAACTGTATTAATCCGGAACGGTTAGAAGTAGAACTCTGAAATTTGGTATGCAGCTTTGTCAGTGATTAGCAAATCAGGATTTGTGAACAAATTTTGGAAATTAGTACTAAAGGTACTAAAATTTACTAAATATTATACTACAGTGGAACAGGTAGGGATAGACATCTGAAATTTGGTATGTAGCTTAAACCATTACAAATAGAAATAGAATTTTGGAAATTAATACAAATATGGTACTAAATACTAGAATATGTTAAAAAGTTCTGAAATTTTGCATATAGCTTTAACTTTTAAAAATATAATACTATGCATATATTTTTTTTTTAATTTAGCACTAAAGTTGCGATAAAAAGTACTAAATAATAACATACAATGGAACTGCTAGAAATAGAAATCTGAAATTTAGTATGTAGCTTACTCTATCGCAGATATAATGCTATGCATAACTTTTTTTTGGAATTAGTACTAAATACTGTAGAATATAAACCGGTAGAAATATAAATCTAAAACACGGTATATAGATTTAACTATTACAAATACCATGCTATATAGTAACATATTTTTGAAATTAGTACTAAAATGGTACAAAATATTAACTTATAATGGAAAAGTTATAGATTGAGATCTGAAATTTAGTATGTAGCTTAACTATTACAAATAAAGCGATATGCAGTGAATGGTAAACAAGTGAAACGGCGTTAAGTTCGGCCGGGCCGAAGTTTGGATACCCTCCACCATAGTTATACTGACAGATACATGCAATGGAAATATAGGGAACATACCAAAGAGGGGGTAATAATAAGTTTACATTTAACCGGATTTCGTTAACCCAGTGGGTTTCAATTGTCAATTCCTTTACATATACGTCAAATAAATCCTCATAAAGTAGGTTAACCCGGTAAAAAATTCTAATGTACAAGGAGTTTAATACCGATAATTCTACAAACCGGTTTATGTAAACCATTATGTACACCAAACAAAGACATAGAAACCGTAAAGACTCGACAAAATGCATTTTGGCAAAATAGTTTATGAAAAAATATCCAGGGGGAATCAAGGTTAACAGAGGCATGTTAAGAATAAAAACGCCAATACGCGAAAATGTGTGAATAAAATGTAAATAAAATTAGAGGCCTGCACTCAAAATATGTATTTTCATTTTATAAGCTTAAGATATAGCATTAAAAACGTTTAATATTGTTCTCTCTGTTGTTATGATATCGTAACAACAGAGGAAAAGCCATCTGTTGGAAATTGCTTACGTGTCAATTGTCCTATCTTTATACTTTTATGTCTTTGCACCAAATACAAACTTCATCAATTTGTAATGGGAATTTTTCCTAAAATCTGTAAGATCCAAAAAGTGGACTGATACTGATAACGCATGGTAGAATATAAAATACTCAAACTACTGTAATTTAGATTACAAAGTTATATGAGGCTATGCCTAAAAGGGGACTAATATTGATTACATAGTAGGGGATATCATTATATGAGGGCTATGCCTAATTAATGACCGCTATAATCGCTAATGACAACATTGTGTTGGAATTAGCGAATATTTAGAGTTTTATAATATGAAGGGTTATGCCTAATTAAGGATCGATATAGCTCAATTTCGAAGGTAATATAAATACTCTTCA
This sequence comes from Musca vetustissima, assembly GCF_032173495.1. Classification (NCBI taxonomy): domain Eukaryota; kingdom Metazoa; phylum Arthropoda; class Insecta; order Diptera; family Muscidae; genus Musca; species Musca vetustissima. The sequence goes on along the minus strand of NW_026874014.1, from coordinate 33,729 downwards.
CCACACTGTGGAACAGGCTGCTGCATATGTTTGATACAGGCAAAAGGAAACGAGATAGACACATGTTTCCGCTTGAGAGTATCCATATAATAAATTTCTGAGTCGATTTTTGCATGTCCGTCCGTCTGTCTGACCATGCTAAAATGTAACCAAAGCACAGGTCGCATTTATTTATATTGCCTTAGGACGAACCCAATTGAAAATGGGGAAAATCGGTTCTGGTTTAGATATAGCACCAATGTAAAGTTTCGTCCGATTTTGAGTAAATAGTGCACCAATTTTTAGCCAAAGGGACTATGCCCAAAAGCGGGCCGATATAGTCATTCTCGAAATTGTTAGTTTTTATCTCGATATCCTCCATAGTAAGAATGACTACAACAGATGGATAAATCGACTAAATCATTTTACAATTCCATACTATATAGGGTATAAACGGACAATTTCGAGTAAAGCATATCCCCCATACTATGGTGGAATACGGGTACATGGAGGTAACCCCAAAAATCAGAACAAATCAGTTAACTATTTTAATACAAAAAGGGGGTTATATGGGGACTACCCCTAAAAGGGGGCGAATATTAATAATTTTCGGTAGGGATATTTGTTACCATATACGCCTACAAAATACCAAATTACAACGAATTCGGGTGAAAAACGCGCTCAAGAACCCCAAAATACCGAATATTGGAGGGCACCCTTATATGGGGGCTACCCAAAAAAAATGAACCTATATATATTTATATATATATATAATTTTTTGTAGAGACATTTGGTACCTATTAAGAACTCAAAATACAAAATTGCAGGCAATTCGGTGAAAAAATCCGGTCAAAACCCCACAAATACTAAAAATTGGGGCTACCATTATATGGGCGCTACCAGAAAAATTGGACCTATATTTATAATTTTTAGTGGACAAATTTGGTACCCAATAGGAACTCAATCTACCAAATTTCAGCGAATTTGGTTGAAAAACGCGCTCAAGAACCCCAAATTACCGAATATTGGAGGGTACCCTTATATGGGGGCTACCCGAAAAAATGAACCTATATATATATAATTTTTTGTAGAGAGATTTGGTACCTATTAAGAACTCAAAATACAAAATTACAGGCAATTCGGTGAAAAAATCCTTAAAAACCTCCCAAAAACTGGAAATTGGAAGGTACCCTTATATGGGGGCTACCAGAAAAAGTGGACCTATATTTATAATTTTTAGTGGGAAAATTTGGTATCCAATAGGAACTCAATGTACCAAATTTCAGGAAATTTGGTTGAAAAACGCACTCAAGAACCCCAAAATACCGAAAATTGGAAGGTACCCTTATATGGGGGCTATGCCTAAACGTGGACCGATATAGCCCATCATCGAACTTGACCTGCCTGCAGACAAAAGACGACTCTATGCAAAAGTTTTGGCGATCTATCTCAATTCGTTTACACGCTAGAGTGATTACAACAGACAGACGGACATGCTTAAATCGTCTTAGAATTTTACACTGATCAAGAATATATATACTTTATAGGGTCGGAAATGATTATTTCGATGCGTTACAAACGGAAAAACAAAACTAATATACCCTCCATACTATGGTGGAGGGTATGTATCTATATATATAAAAATGAATTTCTGTTTGTTTGTTAGTTTGTTTGATAGGTGTTCCCTATAGACTCCTAAACTACTGATCGGATTTTCATGAAATTTTCACAGTCGATTTTTGAGTACAGAATTGGCCATTATAGCAGAGAATTGGAATTGACAATTATAGCAAAGTGTTAGTAAATATACAAACCACAGATGTTTACTAAGTTCACAAACCACAATTATGTAGGTGTTGCCAATTCACAATTTGTTTTTATGACAATGATAAAGATGGAAATATCTGAATCAAAAAAGTGATACTAATGACAGAGTTCGTACAATTCGAGTACGCAGAGATTTCAATAATGTGGACTATATACACAAAATAGTACTGTACACATTACTGATGACAGAATTCGTAAAATTTGAGCACGAAGCGATTTAAATAATTTGGATTATATACACAAATTAGTACTGTACACATATTTGCCCTCTTTATACCCTTCACCATGGTGTTTCGGGGTATTATGACTTTGTGCATATGTTTGTAACAGGCAAAAGAAATCGAGATAGACCCATGGTTCCTTTTGAGAATAAGCATAGAATAACTTTCTGAGTCGATTTATGCATGAAATGGTACCTATATATCTTTCGATTTGCACGAAATTTTTTGGTATAGCCTACTAAATTAGGTCAAGAATAATGTGTGCTAAGTTTCGTGAAAATCGGTTCTGATTTAGATATAGCTCCCATATATAGTTTCGCCCGATTTTAGGTAATTGGTACACCAAAGTCGCTATATATCATTCGATTTGCACGAATTTTGGCATAGCGTACTGAATTAAGTCAAGAATGATTGTGCTAAGTTTCATGAAAATAGGTTCAGATTTAGATATAGCTCCCACATATATATATTTGTGTTTGATTTAATGTAAATAGTCCCTATATATCTTTCGATTTGCACGAAATTTGGTATAGAATACTGAATTAGGTCAAGAATAATGTATACTATGTTTCGTGAAAATCGGTTCAGATTTAGATATAGCTCCCATATGTAAATGGTGCACCGAAGCCTCTATAATTGGCACACCAAAATCGCTATATATCATTCCATTTGCATGAATTTTGGCATAGCGTAGAATGATGTGTGCTAAGTTTCGCGAAAAACGATTCAGATTTAGATAGATTTTGGCATAGCGTACTGAATTAGAATGAATGCGCAAAGTTTCATAAAAATCGGTTCAGATTTAGATATAGCTCCCATATATATTTTTGTCCGATTTTATGTAAATGGTCTCTATATATCTTTCGATTTGCACGAAATTAGGTACAGCCTACTAAATTAGGTCAAGAATGATGTATGCTAAGTTTCGTGAAAATCGGTTCAGATTTAGATATAGCTCCCATATATATTTTTGTCCGATTTTATGTAAATGGTGCCCCTGAAAATCATTCGATTTGCACGAATTTTGGCATAGCGTACTGAATTAAGTCTAGAATAGTCTAGCAAAGTTTCTTGAAAATCTGTTCAGATTTAGATGTAGCTTCCATATATATGTTCGTCCGATATAAATTAATCTCTGGTAACTTTCCTTGAATTCGGTTCATGGTAAATTTTCACCATGTAATCAATGGATGCCTGATTGAGATTAAATTTTAAACCGAGCAATATACCAAATAGCGTGTGTCAAGTTTGCTTTAAATCGATTTACGATAGGTTGCAGAATGACATGTGTAGGGATTGATGTTAGTCGGTTTAGATATAGATAAATACCCAAAATGGTGAAGGGTATCATATAGTCGGCCCAGTCCGAATTTACTGCTTTCCTTACTGTCTTTTTCAGTTTGTGAAAACATATTTACTTTGGAAAAATGTTATTTGGCTTAAAAAACACCGAAGTGAATAGTGTGAATTTTAATAATAAATCGTTTGATCATATAGAAGGCACGTTAAAAGTCGGAGACTGGGATATGATAAATTTAGATAAAGCTTTAATTTTTATTCGCTGATCCTATTACAGCTTTTCAATGTATAGTTCTACTTTGATGGAAGATAACAAAAACATCCATCTAAGACCCTTTATGTACTGCGTTCTGTGCATTATTTTAATATAAATTTTTTCAAACCAAAAGCTTTGGGATTTTGTTCTAATAATCATAATCCCTCATCCTTCAATATATCCCTAGATCAGTGCAAAATTATTGTTGTACAGCAACTGTTTTAGCGGGGGAAGATTGCAACACTTTACGTAGAATTTTTACATCTAATTTATATTTAACGCGACGTGTAAAGTTAATACTGGCAAATGCTCTGTTAATGTCGCTGCAATTATATGGACTTGGAGTGTATTCGGGATCCATTGATTTGCATGTTAATAAGCTAAAGCGAATTATTAATACCATAACACGCTTTATTAAAAATCTACGTAGTGACAATCACGTGTCGGAATATGTTACTCGCTTTCTTGGATGCTCTTTTGAAAAATTTATTCAGTATATATATTACCGTGGACACTTAAGGATGTTATTTTCTTTCACACACTCATCCAGAAAAATCAATATTTTGATACCTCGAATTTGGAATATTTGCGCGATGTTGGATTTTTCTTATAGCAATAATGCTATACGTTTAAAAATTCTAAGTCAGTTACACATTTCATAGTAAAAATTAACATATTATGGATTTAATTTTTTGGCCTTTGGAAGGGGCAGCGAAGTGCCACGGGTCCAGCTAGTTTATACATAAATATTTTGCATTAATAAGTTCTAAAATGTACTAAAAAGTACAACACATTGTATACGGCGGTACGGGTGGATATAGAATTTGGGTAGAAGGCTTTTTCTATGAAAACAATGCTTTTGGCAATTTTGTTTGGCATTTGTTCTTAAAGTACTAAATATTGTATACGACAGAACGAATAAAGGCAGAGTCCTGAAATTTTGTATGTATATTTAGTTTAAACAAATTGTAATATATATATATATATTTTTTTTTTAATTTGTAGTAAAAAGTACTAAAAGATATCCTAATTTTAGTATTACTCTTTGACTATTGCAAATAGAATGTATTATGGAAATATTTTTCGAACATTTTTACTAAAAATTACTAACGGTTATATGAAATATAGTTTCCAATCCAACATGGATCTATACTACAGCGAATGATTATGTGAATTTTGGTTAAAATTTCCAATGTAGTGAAAAACGGGCGAGAATTCATATACAAATAAAGTGAAACTATGCAAACAAGCCGCTGAACATCACAAGTACTAAAGAATAGGCACTTTTAAATGCTAATGTTTCAAAATTTTCTAAAATAATAGTAGTGATATTTCTAATGAAATATATTATACTGCATCGACCTTTTGATGTAATGAATAATGGCCTGGATCATTATTATTAGGATATACTAAAAATACCGAAAAAATCCATTGAGGATTTTGTATTCACTATAAAGGCTGGTCTCCGCATAAAAAATTATGCGCTGTGCAAAATTGTAATTATTACTATAAGGGTACTACTATAAGTACTTAAACGTACTAGATATTTTACCATTAGTATTAAATTACCGAAAGGGACAATAAAGGTTAAACCCGTATTATAGTACTATTTACATTGGTTCATCGGGATGATCGAGAAAATAGTAAACTTGCAGAAAATATACAATAAGTAAGTTGTACTCAATTTAGTAGGATAGAAGCATCAATGTTTCTGTGCGAAAGAAATGCGGAGTAATATCTGAGATTAAAACAAAAATATTAAAATATAAAACCTATATTTAAAATGTTTAAATTTATAATTAATCCATAGTTAAATTAATGTTTATTTTTTAACTATAAAAAAATATTCGCTAACAACGTAGCGGGCCTATGCTAGTATAATATGTACGAATACGATTTTTTTGTGTATAAGTTGTACGGATTGTCCGTTTTTTACAGACAAATAAGTTAATAGTATTTTTGGTGTGCTATTCGATTTTCGAGTAAATGGATCAAGAAACTGTTATAAATAACAAAATTAAATTAAAGGCGCCAAGAGATTTTAAATATTTTAAGTTGTTGTGTATAGCCAATTTAAGGATGACCGAGAAAATGTCAATAACAATGCTCGACCTGGACGCCCGACACCGATTATAATGAATCAGTTGCTGATAATATTGGCAGATCGGCAATGCTAATTTATGGCAGTGATGGTATTTAAGAATTTTTTATAGTTCTCATTTGTTTAAATTTTGTATCTTCAGCCTAATGGAAAATATTAAATATTTTACAATGATATGTGCAATTTTTATTTCCAAACATAAACCATGTTCAATGAAAGAAAATGATTAAATTTGATTAAAATATTGCTGAAATTATATTTTATTTTAATTTTGTTTCATTTACTTATACCCTAATATACTAGCAATATTGTTATTACAGCTCTACGTTTAATGAAACTCAAGTGCCGAAATATTATATCATCTATCTAAATATCATCTAATCGGTGCAGTCGTTCTTGAGTTTCCCAATTTTTCTTAGGATTTTTTCAACATTTTCTTTCGTAAAACTCAATTAATAACAACCGAAGGAAAATCTGAGTCAAATCTGTTCAGTCGTTCTCAATGGAAACATATTTCACATCAAGGAACCATAAATGTACATATAAGTTAGACACCAAGAGCATCTAATGCGCAATTGATTCCATTTCATATTCTTCCCGAATAGAATAACAATTTCAATAATACCTTTCATAGCTAGCTAAACTGTTGAGGTATTTGAAATCAAATAAAACGAATATTGAATATTTTTCATGGACATTTTATTATATCCTAAACATAACGTATGTCTATGTATTGACATTTTTTCACAAATATAACTGGTTTTGTTTCCTATTTAGAATACAAGTTCAAGTTTCAGCCAATGATCTAGATATTGTGTGGGATTATAGCATGTATTATATATATTGGCTCGCCATTACAGTGCGTTTTAAAGTCTCATTATCATTTTTTTATAGTTTGGCATAGTCCGATTTTATGTACCCCGAAAGTAGTAACAAAATTCCCTTAAAATTGTCTTTCATGCCGTATTTTATGTAGGGTAAGAAATTTCTCTTTATTTTCGGTATAATATCGCTTTTTGGTATAGGCCCCACATAATGGTACAGCTTGAAATTTACGATCTTCCCATATTTTACAATTTTGTATGCCACAACCTAGACATTCCATGCACATTGCTTCATATAGGATAACTTAACTTTTCAAACTAAATAACTCTTGTTTATATGGAAAACGTGAACATAATGTGATCACGAATAATGTTGTCGGTTTCATTTCATTAAATTAAGCCTATTTAAATTTTAATATTTATTTTCAATAGTGGTACAGGGTATTATGTCTTTGTGCATATGTTTGTAACATGCAAAAGGAATCGAGATAGACCCATGGTTCCTTTTTAGAATATGCATAGAATCACTTTCTGAGTCGATTTATGTATGTCCATGTTAAATTGTAAACAAAGTACAGTTCGCAGTTCGAATTGAGCCAATTGGCCCAAGGACGAACTCTATTGAAATTGGGAAAAATCGGTTCAGATTTAGTTATAGTTCCCATATATATTTTCGTCCGATTTAAGGTAAATAGTGCACCAAAGTGGCTATATATGTTTCGATTTGCACGAAATTTGACACTGCGTACTGAATTGAGTCAAGAATAATGAGTGGTGAGTTTCGAAAAAATCGGTTCAGATTTCGATATAGGTTCCATATATATTATCGTGCGATTTTATGTAAATTGTGCACCAAAGTTCTTATATATCCTTCGATTTACACGAAATTTGGCATAGCGTACTGAATTGTGTTTAGAATGATGTGTGGTAATTTTCGGAAAAATCGGTCCGATTTTAGATAAATTGTGCACCAAACTCCTAATGTCTGTCCGATTAACTCGAAATGTTGCACAACGTATCAAATTGGGGCTTGAATGACGTTATTGCGTTTCGTTGAAATTGGTGCAGATGCAGCCATAGCTTCCATATGTATTTCAAACGGTTGGATGATTGAAATTACATTTTAACAGTGCGACGTACTGAATAGCGTGTATCAATTTTGCTATGAATCGTTTTCCATAAATTTGTCCCATGGTAGACAAATTCTAAATCTGCCCGAATGAAATAAAATTTACCACAGGTTGCAGAAAGACATGAGTACGTTCCTTCGAAGTGGTGAAGGGTATCATATAGTCGGCCCAGTCCGACTTTACTACTTTCCTTACTGGTTCTTATTTACACTAAATTTTTCTAGGACAATTTTTGGTTACATGGTGCAACCTGGAATTAAAGTATATATAGAAGCTAATTTTAGGCTCAACTCAATACACTATGAGTTGAGCCTAAAATTAGCTTCTATATATACTTTAATTCGAGGTTGCACCATGTAACCAAAAATTGTCCTAGAGCAATGACAGTTTGCACAGGCGGTGCATATTTCGATATAGTTACTACATGTTTTCCAAAATAAACCTAGAATGACGTGTGTGAAATTTGCTTAAATCAGTTCAGATTTATATAGTATCCATACAAATTTCGAATAAAGCTACCATATATATTTTTTCTGATTTGATCCAGTTCGTGTCAATTGTACTTAAAATTGATTCGAATATACATAATTTTGTTCAATTTCATACAAATGGTTTCTTGTACCTTATTGGTACAGTATTTTTTGGTTAATTGACCCTACGGTTAATTGGTTTCCCCGCTTAATTGAACCAAATGATGGGTCAACAAAATATTGCATACGAAAACACATGTAAAATTCGATTTATGCATGTCCGTCCGTCTGTTGATGTTAACTTGTAAACAATACACAGATCGCATTTATAATCCGATTTAGATGAAATTTGGTACATCAAATTTATTCGGCCCAATTATGACCCGAACAAGACTAAACTTTACACGGGAAAAAATCATGGATGTTTATGTTTGATTCTATAGATCATATGTATGATCTGAACACCATGTAATTTAACCGGAAAGTGGATCTGGGCATCGAAGAACATGTCATTCTATGGTGGACTTGTTTTCTCCACGAACATATGAAATAACATCATTTGTACTTTGAAATCATCTCAACTATCTTGACGTATGTGGTCGGATATACCAAAATGTTCATATGTGGACAAACTTTCACTGAAAATGTATGTCCAGTGTTTGTGTGTAGGATATTGTATGATCAGCCATGTCCGAATATTCTGCTCTGCTTTCTGGTTTTATTTTAGGCCATTCAGTCGGTTTTGCCGACATATATATATACCCTCAATCTAGGTTTTGAAATTACACTCTATAGCCAAGGTGGAACTTTTTTATTATATTGTGACCGATAATTGCACAAAAATCTATATTAAGTATAAGTATTAAGGTCTTTCATGTTTAGACCACACAGTATTTACCATTCGCTTTATATAAGGTACATGTTTTTATCAAAGAGTTATGCCATAGAGGCCACATATTCGGATTTAATGCAGATTTGGTGAAATATTACGATGTACAATCAATGTATCAAATCAATATTTACAACCTTTTAAAATGTTGACCTGAAGTAATGGCCCGTGGGTTCCCATCTTCGAACTTGATCTAGGTTTGGAAAAAATAGGTTGAAAGTTTGAATCAGACATTCCGTTCGTCTGATATTGGATGAAAAAATTTCGACACCTTGTTGGGAGGTACCAGAAGGTTTTCGATATTCTCCATCTCCGAACTTGAATTTGGAAGAAATATGATGATGTGCTAAGTTTGGATGAGATCGGTTACTTCTTTCGAAAGACATCGTGCGCACCGAATGACTGGACAGACAGACAGACGGTCATTTGTAAATGGACATCAAATTGTCCAATCGAATTCTGTCCATGGGGTCTAAACGAATATTTCGATGGCTTTTGCCGCAATAAAGTACAAATTAAAAAAAAAGATATTAAAAAACAATTTAAAAATAAAAATCAATTATTTTGTCGATTTCCATGCTGCAGAACAGTGCACTTTTCAGCATTTGAAAAAAAATGTAGAACAAAAAGGACCCCTTGCTTTTAATATTTAAGGTCAGTGTATACTTTTTTGAACTCTTGGTTGGGCATAAATTATTGATTTTGTGCACTTTTAGGGTAAATTTTGGGCGGAAATAAAATTTTGAAACGGCAACACTGTTGAGGAGCCCATTAAGGATATTGAGTGATCTTGACAAAACACTCTCAGTTCCCATGTTATGGCTTATTATTCAAAGGAAAAAATAAACGTCGATTTTTAATTGTTAAAAATAATTGTTATTTGTTCCGTTAAAAATAAAAGTCTTTTAGGGATATTTATTTTTTCCGTCAAAAATAAAAGTCTTTTTGGGATTTTTATTTTTTCCGTCAGAAAAAAAACTCTTTTTACCTAAAGAAGCTTTTACAACTTGTAATCAGTTATAAAATTACAATTTATAAATCACTGTCCTTATTACAATAAGTGTACACATAAGTAGTCTAGTGTACCAAATCATGAATATTAATTAAAGAATCATTCCCCTGACTATTAGGTCAAAGGTTATATAACTGGTACCAAACTTTATATGTTTATTTACGTAAAAAGAATTTTATTTTCTGACGGAGAAAATAAACCTCCCAAAAAGAGTTTTATTTTCTGACGAAAAAAATAAAAATCCCAAAAAGACTTTTATTTTTGTTTTAGTTAAAACGGAAAAAATAACAATCATTTTTAACAGTTAAAAATCAACGTTTATTTTTTCCGTTAAAAAATAAATAATTAAAGTTGATTTTTTTTTATTTAGTCTACAAAATAACAGTTATTTTTTACCTGATTTGATATAACTTATAACCGTTCACATTGAGAAAAATCATTTCAATCAGTTCAGATTTGGTTATAGCTCCCATATATTGTTTCTGCCGATGTAATGTAAATGGTGCACCAGAGTCCCTATATATCTTTCGATTTGCACTTAATTTGGCATAGAGTACTGAATAAAGTCTAGAATGATGTGTGCTAAGTTCAAATTTGGGTATTACCTTCATATATATTTTCTAAATTTCTTTCGATTTGCGCGTAATTTTGCATAGCGCACTGAATTAAATTTCGCGAAAATGGGTTTAGATCTACATATTGCCGTTTTTATAGGGTATCATAAAGTAAGACTTTATTGCTTACCTTACTGGTTTTACGTACATATATGACATAATTTATGAAAAACACTGGGGTACATCTCTACTAATTGAAAACATATGTTTATTGCTAAGGAAAAACCGCGAGAAAGCGTGAGTGTATGATTTGTATTTGATAACAACATTATAAATTAATTTCTCCCAATTATGCCTGATTTCCGTAAGCGTAAGCGGGTATCGGATAATTGCTTCCTCGATCAATTGAACAAAAAATTGTGCAAATTTTGATGTGCATATAACCGAAAAATACTGTACAATGTAAATGGTCAATATTTCTTTTTTGTAACTTGGTTTGTGGTCGAACATAACTTTTTGCGAAGTTAATAGTCCTAGGTTATACCAGACTCAGATATGTATTCTTTTGAATACCGTTTAAAAAATTTGGTTCGGCTGTTCGAAATTTTAAATTGAGAATGGAGGATCCAATAATTTATTATAATAATTAGATACTAGTTCTCCTGAACAAGGAGCGGAAAAGGTTTTAGAAAGGTTGTGATATATTTCTTCAAAGGGTGAGTAGCCATAAATTCGAAACGCCGTAACTAAAAGAATGACCTCCTTGGTAAAGGCTTTATACCCCCAAAGGAATTTTTCACTGCCCAATATCGGGTTACAAAGTGCTATTATCTATATTTATAGGTACACGATGTCCAAATAACAACATTCCCCTTATTAATATTACAACATAATATACATAACTATTTTTATTGCTCATAATCTAGTTATATCCTTAAATTCATTTAGTTTATCTAAGGATTTCCTCGTGTATCTGTATATATCATTGCATGTACACGACTGTATATTTCTATCTCTAGTCGTTTTACGTTAACTATGTACAATTTCTAAGAAGATTAATTGTAAATGTTCATGTTTTCATAGTGATTATGTGATTCTTTCCCTACAACAAACAAATAAACAGCAGCAACAACAACAACTAATCTTTAGTTGTTATGTGGTTTGGATTTTATATTTAAAGTGAATAGATGTAAAAACGGTTGGTTGGATTTTTAAGTTGGTTAGATAAGATAATCGTGGCAATTATTCAATACAACTACAAAACTGAAATTATTAAAATTAATAATCTAGGAGGATTTTGAAATCAATCACACACGCAAACGACTTCATAGAAATTTGATAATTTTTCCTTTACTGATTATTATTTTTAATTTATAATATTTGTTGTTGATGTTGTTGTAAGGATAATGATGTAAACACGAGTCAACTATGTTTGTGTGTGGTGTACTGTGCAGCATGCTACATTAATATGTGGCATGTTAACATAAAGTCGGCAATAGTTTTTGCCATGTAATGTAGTTTTTCCTTCCTTCGTTTGTTTTTATTTTTTGTTGGTTTTTATCTTCCATAAAGGGATTCTGAGCGTGAGATCTCTTTATGTGTTATTTTGTGTGTATCTGTGTGTTGGTGCACTCGTGCGTTTCCACAATACCACCATTCATATACTTCTCTTTAATAGTTTTGTTACAGCGTGCTAAGTAAGCACTTAAACAATAAAACTCATCAGCCAACACCAAAAGTGAGGAAGCGAGCAAAACAGTAAAAACAACAAAACTAGTTACATACCAACCAGGAAAGCGTGTGAAGCACACCATACGCCAGCATGGAAAACGAATTGGCAAAAACACAGAAGTTGATTATCTCATTAATTACTGCTAATGAAAAAGATTGATGCGGGATTTCAATCTTTTGAATTATTTTGTTAGGAAATCATTTTCATCATATCTGCTCTTAAGTGTAGCAAAATTTTTGTGGCTACGAGATTTTCATTAGAATCGTTTTATTTGATTTTTTTCGTTGTGTATAAATCAAAGTTTTAATTAGAATTTTGATGTAATGGAGAGAAGGATAACAAGGAAAGAATTCCTTTTTTATATTTGTGTGGTTTTAGCAAACAAGAAACATCCGACAACGGCATTAGGTCTATTGACTTCGCGGCTGCAAAAAAATGGTAGAGCAGCATCAGATTCAAGCATCTCGATATATATAAGGCCTGATCAAGCAACGAGAAATCACATTGATCATGTTGTGATAGAGGGAAGGCATTCATCCAGTGATTTATACGTTTGATCGATACAAGGGAGATTCGGAAAATTACCTTGTGGTAGCCAAGGTTCGCACTAGTCTTAATGTAGCATCAAAGGTGAGATCGTTGAAAAAGCTGCAAACACAACAGATAGCTGAAGCCTACTCTGCTCAACTTTCCCACTTGCTTGACGAAAGCACTCCTTGTCCCGATAAAAATATTTGATCGGCCAAGAGAGTGCAAATATCGCGAAAAATTATTAGATACTAAGAGTTCAATGGTATTTGTGTAGAGTATCATATAGTCGTCTTTACTGATCCGCTGATCCTGGACTGGAATATGGATATTTATTCGTTGCACCGAAACCGCCATAACTAATATAAATAAATATAGCTAAGATCAAGTAGGGGAGACTGGGGGCACCAGTCTCCCCTACTGGGGCACCTTCGGCAATCGCGTTTTCGATAGGAAGCTCTCACCGTACATCACTAGTTTCGATACATAGGTATCGAATATCGAAATAAATAACTGTCACAAAGTTTGAAATTTCTAGCTAATAAACTTATTTAGATGCACGGGTTTTTGTATTTTTACAGATGTTTTTGTAATATTTTCATTCCATTTCGTAAGTATTTCGTGTATAAAACTTTAAATTTTAAGACAATATTATTAAAAAGTGGTTAATTACGATGTGTATTATTATACAAACATTTAAAAATAAAATGTTTTTACAAGACTGATAGAAAAAATGAAAAAAAAAAATTATAAAAAGTACATTCGAGGTAGATTCGACATTTTAAAGTGGGGCACATTCGGCCATATGCAGATAGTGTAATATTATTTCCCTAAAATTTATTTGAGTTTGTATTTAAAAATAATCCTTTAATATGGTTCGAAATTACATAACTAAGACCAAACGTGCTTGTATTGACGAAAATGCGATAGAAAAAAACTATTTCTGATAGTGTGTGTTCTTGAGATGTCAACGTCCGCCGCTAGAAAATATAGCCCTAAAACTCAAACCTTGTGTCGCGTATTTAAACCAAGTAGAGCCTTTAGGGGATCTGAATTTCAACCAGACTGATAGAGATGAAAATTACCAGGCTATGACTATGGTGCCGAATGTGCCCCATCATACCCTACACAACTATGTTGTCAGGGTATTATAGCTTAGTGCAGCCCCAAGAGTTTGTAACGCCGCGAAATATTGGTCCTAGACCCACATTCAAGTATACCGATCGTCATATCTCGACTAGCTGAGTCGATTTAGACATGTGTGTCCGTCCGACCGTCCGTCTGTCCATTATAATTTGTAAACACGATACAGACCACAGTTATGGACCAATATACACGAAATTTTACATGTAGGAAGGGTTCTGGCCAATGAAGACCCCTATTGTTTTTGGTAAAGACCGGTTAATATTTAGGGGATGAAATGGACCAAATACTAAATTTTTGTGGATTTTCTGGTCGCTCAAGAGGCCGCAATTATGGCCCGAACGTCGTGAAATTTTACATGGAGTAGGGGATCGGGCCAAAGAATGTTTTGAGAAAGATTGGTCAATATTTAGAGGGTCAAATGGACCCTGACTTTTGTGTGAAAAATTAAAAAATTGTATTCTATGGCGTATATATTAACTCCCGAAGGACATAGACCCGAGAAGTTGATAGTATATCCAAGAGGAGTGGTTGATCTTTAAATTGATACCAATTATATTGTTGTATGTACTCGGATGTGGGAGTTACACTTAAATATTTACAGGTGCTACGTATACAGATATTATTTAGTAACCCATTACCTCACTAGAGGGCAGAAATATAGCTCTAATCGCTTTGAAATTTTCCATGAGGATCCATGTATGGTCAAGGACAACGCCTATAATTTTCGGTGATGATCAGATAATAATTTTGGGATGAACTGGACCGAGAATTTTATGTTTTATATCTACAGGCCACAATTGAAAGCCGAACATCGCAACACAACCGACGGTGAAGGGAATACTGCAAAGAAATTAGAAGGGTTTTACTGAATATTAGTAATATTGGTTGACCTCTAATCGGTTAAGAGTGTGCAAATATCGCGAAACATTGCCACAGAAAGTTAGATTTTCGTGGAAGTTGTGTAGGGTATCATATGGTCGGCCCGTCCGACTATACTGCTCCGCTCACTGGTTTTTTATATACTAGTTTTTTGGTACTAGTTTTTATAATTAAGTGTCAGAGGACAATAATCAGCCATAAAGTCTCCCCTACATACATACATAGCATCTTTGGGAGACTATTGACATAGAAATTGACGTTGACAACGAAATTATATATGATCTACAAATATAAATGAACAAAATTTAAATCAATTCATTCGCATGTTATTCTGAAATCGATAAAAATTATGTATGAGAACTATATGTAAAACTGGACCTATTTGAGCAACCGTGGATAACAGCATTTGGTATGCTGGATTACTGTGCGCTGTTCAAAATTGTATCTCGATCAATGAAACATTTTTTTTTATTTTTGCACAATTTGCATGAGCTCAGACGAAAATATATACGGTTTATATCTACATCTACAAAATGTAACGTTATTCTATGTTAATTTTTGTACGTTTTGCAGAAATTTGTATTATTTAGTTATTTGGAACGCGGTATAGATGAAATCGGATCAAAATATATGTTAAAGCTTTATCTACAAGTGAATCGATTTTAACAAATTATCGATCCAAACCGCTATGAAATTATGCTGTTACACATTGAAAATTCCCAACCAAGCTTACGAGTCACTGTGGGTGTGTGTGGCCTAGCGTTGTCCTGGTGGAACACGACACCTCTACTGTTGGCCAATTTTGTCCTTTGCTATCTTCAAACGGTCCAGTTGTTGACAGCAGAGATCGGAATTTAGCGTTTGGCTCATAATTTTGAGGTGTTTCACCGCCCTTTTACCACGATCGTTTTAGCACAGTGTTATCGTATGTGATCCATTTCTCATCTCCAGTCACCATCCTTTTAAGAAATGCGTCTATCTCATTCTGTTTGGTTTAAAACTATTTTTTTGGTCGAATTTAGCTCCTGGGCAATGTTACGACAACTCGATTATTTTTCCGATTTTACCGATATTTTTATAATGGTGGAGGTACAAGAGGAGAGGGTAGACGAGTCCCAACTTCGGATCTGATCTGGGTTTGGTAAAAATTATAGGTTGTGCAAAATTTGGTTCATTAATAGTTTGTGCAAAGTTTTGGTTTGGTCCTGATATTGGATTTATAAATATTGAAAATGTTCACCATTTATGGGGGAGGTACGAGAAGGAGTGGACGAATGGGGCCCATCTTCGGACTTCTTCTAGGTTTGTTAAAGATAATAGGTTGTGCAAAGTTTGGTTTAAAGACGGTAATTTAAATCGCCTGATATGGGATTTATAAAAATTGAAAATGTTGACCATATGTGGGGGAGGTACCAGAAGGAGAGCATCTTCGGACTTGATGTAGGCTTGGTAAAGATAATAGGCTGTGCAAAGTTTGGTTCAAATCGGAAAGTTCGTTCGCATGATATTATAAAATTAATTAGCACAGTTTTGACCAGAAGGAGACGTCTCATATTCTCCATCTACGAACTTGAATTATGTTTTGTAGAAATATTACAATGTGCAAAGTTTCGATGAAATCGGATACTACATTCGAGAGTTATCGTGCGCACCAGCCGTCCAGGCAGAAAGACATTTGTAAATCGACTCCATGGGGCATAAAACCAATATTTCGAGGAGGCACATTTACCGTATCAAAGTGTATATACCCTCATTTTCCATAAGATTGAGGGTATAACAAATTCTGCTTTGCATTGTCTATACGTTTTAGCTTTTAGAAGCGTACGTCTGCAAATCTGCATTGTATGCCACTTCTTCGAAAACATTTTATTTTAGAGCAAATATGATTTTTTATTAAAATTTATAATGTAATTAGCAGCAAATAATTATAGTTCATATGGTATAAGCCGCGACAGTGTAAATGAGCTGTTTTTGACCAAATAATAAATAAAAAATTTACACGACTACAAGAAGAAAAACAATTTTAATGTTTTCATGATTACAAGACGGATATAAGTTTATGTAGAATATTCCATGCATAGATATAAAATGCCCACATTAGACGTTCAGCAATAATTTGTTTACCACCCTATTTTTATGCACGAAAAGGAGTATATTAAATGTTTCATATTTAAAATATGACCTTTGATTTCCAAAAGATAAAATATGAAACACTTAAACCCCCAGAACTCTGTAATAGAACCGAATCTGAAGTTCAATAACACACACTTGACTCGGTGATTTCCCCAAAATCCTTAAAATCCAAACACGATTTTTTGGTTCTTAGGCTAACAAAACTAACAAATCACATGAGACAATACACACACGCACACAAACAAACATCCGTGCCCAGAACAAACACATGCAAAACAAATGTTAAACAGAAAAAAGTTCGAACAAATACCAAACAAGTGAGCATCACGCATATCCAGCTACACCTACACAGATTGTACAAATAACCAGGAATCTTCTTCTATACACACATATACAGTGAAATTGGTAAACAACGAATAAAAAGCAACGTATACGTTAAGGCATAAACAACGTGGCTGGATGGATGACTGGCTGGCTGGATGGATATTGACCTAGTGATATAGTAACGAAGTTGTTGCTCAACATAAAAAGCACACAACGTGTTC
Organism: Musca vetustissima; assembly: GCF_032173495.1. Classification (NCBI taxonomy): domain Eukaryota; kingdom Metazoa; phylum Arthropoda; class Insecta; order Diptera; family Muscidae; genus Musca; species Musca vetustissima. The sequence goes on along the minus strand of NW_026874014.1, from coordinate 16,204 downwards.
GTAATGAGAATGGCATCCACAGCGAGAGATTTTTCATCACTCTCCTGTTTAGCAGATTCAGCACCAGTGAGAGGAGAGGAGCCATCCCTTAGAGAGAGTGTGTGTTTTACAGCCTCTTGAAGTCCACAATTCATTTGCGGCTTTTTTACTTGTTAACATTACTTTGCCAAGGTGGTTGCTGACTATGTGTGCTGGCTGTTGTTAAACTCTGGTTGTGTGAGTGTGTGTGTTTGCTGAATATATGTGGGCTGTGTATTTGGAAATTGTTGCAGCAGTTAAGGCGCTCAGCCTCCATTTATGATTTGAAGTTTAAGGATGCTGTGGAATATAAAAAATCCGTTGACTGGTGTTCTGTTCAGTTCGTTGTTTGTGGCATTAGTGTTGCCGACTTTGGCATGATTTTATTCGTTTGTTGCTGATTTTAGTTCTTTCGTGTCTGCGGAAACGTGCGGTTGTTTATCTCGTAACGAAGACGCTATAACGGAATGTATCGAATCGTTTTGAAATTGAAATAGCATCACAAATTAAATTCTATGGGAATTGTAAACGTTTACAAGTTGTACAAGAAAATTATGAAATGAAATAAAATATTTAATGAGATATAAAAAATAATGTTATTCTGAAAAGAGAATCATTGTGGAGAGTGAAATAAATTTTAAAAATGTGTAAAACAACAAATTTGTGAATTTTATTGGAACGGAATCAAATTATTATTAAAATACGGTAATAAGTAAAAATTATTAAATTTTTGTAGCATATTATTAGGCGGTTAAAAATCAAAACTTAAAAGTGTAACATTTGCATAAGATAAAGCAAATTAATATATATAATTTATATATCAAATCAATGTGAAATCAATTAAAATGTGTTGCATACTTTAGGGCTGTGTCAACGAAAAAATGAAAATACGAGAAAAATCTATGACAAAATGTAAAGAAATTGAATCTCTTATTGCCAAAAAAAGGAAAAATATTAATGTGTGATAAATGAAAACTTCAGAAATAATTAAAAAAAATAAACTTGAAAAAGCCGGTCTGAATTGTAATATCAAAATAAATAATAATTACATGCATTAAATGTGGATTAAAAAATAATATAAAATATGGATAGTGACATAAAAATTACTTTCTGAAGCAAAACTAGGACCAGGAATTTTTGAAAATCTTATTTTTTTCAAGCTAAAATTTGGTTTACATATTTATAAGTGCATATGATATTGTCAAATGGTTATAAACAAATGTCAATTTTTTATAAACAAAATTAATAAAAAAATGTTTATGCAATTTTACTTAATCAACAAGTGAAACCTCGGTTTTACCTCTAGTATACCTGATATAATAAAAAAACATGAAAATCCCATAAATGAAATTTATTAATTGTGATGTGTAAAAACAGAAAATACGTTTGTGATGTGTAAAAACAGAGCCAATGAAGTTTTAAGTCAAAATATTAATTAAAATTATTTTGTAAGTATGTAAATATTTGCATGGCCCAATAATACAATTTTTGAACCCATTTTTTAAGCGAATACATTCAAGCTTCTATTTATAAAAATCTGGCCCCGGTGTATCTGCTATTCAACAACAACAAACTGTGTTTATTATCGAAAGTGGAAGTTTGTATTAAAATCCCAAAACCAATATTTTGGGCTGAGACAGTGAAAATACATAATAAATTTAATGATTCACAAAAAAATAAATACATAAATATATAAATAATAAATAAAGCATCAAAACATATGCAATTTTAAATGAATAATTGATGATGAAAATAATCGGTTTGAAATATAAATTCCTACAAATTTATAAATTTCAGTTGTCATTTAATAACAAAACTAGTAAAAAATATATAATATTTTGGTAAATTGTGAAAATATATATCTTAAACTGGAATCATGTGATAGCCAAGAAAGTGAACTAAATATCGCTATTTAAAATTATTCTTATACTGTACTTTAGGGTCTCCTCCCAACTCTGTTCGTATTGCATTACATTTAAATCAACATTTTTATTGGTGTTTAATAGCTTTATTGCAATTTTACATGCGATTGTTAAGCGTTTTTTAACCGAAAAATTAATGAATTATTTGAAAAAATGTGATAAACATTTCAAAATACCTTAAATTAGGGCCACACAGAAATTACGTCCTAATCATATTGGTGAAATTTAGAAATAATAACTATAACCTATAACGTAGAATATAACAAAAATATGGACATATGCCAATTAAATTTTCCACGAATATTTCGTAATCAATAAGTCCCCAGAAATACCACACACATACATTTTTGGAGGCAAATTTTTCTGAAATTACAAAATACCAAATATTAAGGGTACCCTTATATGGAAGGTATATCTAAACATGGTATATTGATATTTATTGGTACACAAAATTATTATCCAAACGTGTTACCTAAAAAAGAGAAATTAAAGGCTACTCGAAACATTGACCAACCCATTTGCCAATAATTGTCAAAATTCAAAAATTGTAGTAGGAATATCTCACACATATCATATACGGAAATCGGGGATAACGTATACCAAAAAGTATACATTATTTTTTATTTTTTGTATGAAAATAATAACTATTTTGGTAAAAAAAAGTTTCCAAATACTAAAAATGAGAAAAACGAGGGGTCCGATTTTGAATTTTATTGTTAAGAAGAAGTGTCCCAATTAAACCCCAAAATATCAACATTCAAATACCCTCCACCATAGTTTTGAGGGTATATTAAGTGTGTAACTCATTGAAATAATAACTCTATAAAGCGTAAAATTCTATGACGGTATATACATGTCCATCCTTATTTAGTAATTACTCTTCCTCTAAACGAATTGTGATGGATCGCAACATTTTGCATAGAGTAGTCTTTTATTTGCAGTCATAGACCCCTACAAAGGTTTTGAGCGCCTTTTGAGACCAGATACGCTGTAATTTGGTACTTTGGCTGTCATTTGACACTTTGTGTTCTTTGTGTTGAACATTAAGATCTTCGACAAGTTCTTCAATCGAATTGTCTGCAATTTGGTATGTTGTATTCCCTTTTTCAGGTAGTCCCCATACACTCTTTACCACAGTGTTGTGGTATTATGTTTTTGTGCATATGTTTGTAACAAGCAACAGAAAATGAAATAGATCGATACATAGAATCACTTAAATCGATGCTTATGCATGCCTATCAGTCCCTCTGTCCATTTATTCTTGTGAACAAAATACATGTCGAATTTATGATCAGATATGGATGAAATTTAGCACAAGTCACTTATTTGGCCCTCGAATGAACCCTATTGAAATTGGAGAAAATCGGATCAGATTTGGATATAGCTCCTATATCCAATTTGATATAAATGGTGCACCAAACTCCCAAAGATTATCCGATTGCGACAAATTAGGTACATATTGACGAATGTGAAGGTTCAGATTTAGATATGGCAGTTCAAAACTACTTCTTAAGCTGATTTCTTTCTACATTTATTTAAATCACAAATTTGTGGCAGTGCTATTTACAAATTAAATTAATATAAACAAATTTACCGTTATTTTTGTATGCTTTCTTTTATATTTCAGATTTTTAATTTGATTTTGTGATAAACATATTTTTGTTTTAATATAATTTATAAAAAATGCAAAAATGCACTTTATATTAATTGTCTTTTGCAATGAGCCGCGCAAATCATTGTACCAAAGAAAAACGAGTACTCATAAAAATTTGATTTTTGATGGAAAATATTAACAATTTTGTGATTGGCTGTTCTGCGAAAATGATATCTAATGCCATAAAATGGTCCCCCAAACCAGAAATACGTAGACGAAACAGAAACATCTGTCAATTTAATAAAAAAAAATAATCTTAAGAACTGTCAGAGATGATCATAAAACCTTTGCTGCGGAATAAGAACAAAAATTTAACCTTGATGTTTATCAGGAGATATAAGGAAACTGTTGGTGCATCAATTTATACACTAGATCTCCAAAAATGTACCTTTAGTGAAAAAATATATACCATCTAAAAAAATTAAAATTTTCAAAAGAACACCTTGATTGACCTTTGTTTAAGTGGCGTAACATTTTATGGTTAGGCGAGACCAGAGAGGTTCTTTTTTGGATCTCAAGATCATCGTCAACGTGTTATGAGTGAAACAAAAGATTTTAAAAATCTTTTGTTTATAATTCAAGAACACCCAAATTGTAAGGTTAATATAATGCACGCTACACCAGAGCCTCTATATTGCTTTCGATTTACACGAAATTGTGCATAGTGTATTGAATTGAGTCTAGAATGATGTGTGCCAAGTCATTTTGAAATTGTATTTAGATATTGCCCGCATATATATTTTCGTCCGATTTTAAGTAAATGGTGCACAAAAGATGTAAATATGACCGATTGTCACCATATTTTGTATGATGTACTGATGTTAGTATAACTTAAAGTGTGTTAAGTTTTGTTGAAATTGGTAAAATTAAGAAAAAACTGCCACATATATTTTCGTCCGATTTTAGGAAAATGGTGCACCAAACTCCCCATGTTTCGAATTGACACAAAGTTTTGAACCAAATATTAAATTGATCATAGAATGGCGTTATTGGGTTTTGTAGAAATTGGTGCGGATGCAGACATAGCTCCAATATGTATGTATTTTCGGCCGACTTCATGTTAATTGTGCACCAAATAATAAATTAGTCTTATTATAAGCAAAAGACTCTAAATCTGTCCGAATGGAACAACATTTAGCATAGGTTGCAAAATAATATGTGTATGGTCGGTTAAATAAAGATTTCACATTTGAGTTAATCAAATTTCATGTCAATGGTCCTTTAAAAATGCGACGTCTGTCAGGATGCATCTCTTGAATATACCCAATTTGGTATAAACTATCATATTTGTTTTTTCTATCTATCTACTAAAAACATTATATTTTTAATTATTTATAAGAATATACATTTTAATTAACGTCTTTATAATAAAACTGTCTTAAAATGTTCAAAGTTCAATACCCGAAATACTTACGAAATTGAATGGAAATATTACCAAAACATTAAAAACCCGTGCATCTTTGGTAGCTAGAGATTACAAACTTTGCGACAGTTATTTATTTTGATATTCGATATCTATGGATGGAGTAATGTACAGTGAAAGTTTCATATCGAAAACGCGATTGCCGAATGTGCCCCAATGCCAAGGTGCCTCAGTCTTCCCTACTAATTTTCGGGCCCGGCCCGTCCGTCTGCATGTCTGTCAGGACGGCTAATGTGCAAGATAACTCTCGAAGGGAGTAACCGATTTCTTTCAAACTTTGCACATCGTAAAATTTCTTCCAAACTTAAATCAAGCTACCCCACAAAATGGTCAACATTTTTATGAAAATTAATTTTATAATATAATGCGAACTGACTATCCGATTTCAACTTAACACTTCAAAAACTAATATTTTATCGAAACCTGTATAATGTTGGAAGATGGGACTTATTAGTCCACTCCTTCGAAAACGAATGGAATGTCCGATTTGGTCCAAGCTGTGCACATCGTAATAATTCTTTCAAACTCAAATCTAGTTCGAACATGGGGAATGTCGGTTCACTCCTTCAGGTACCTCCCCCACAAAATGGTCTAAATTTTGCTGAAAATTAATTGGGAACAGACCATCGGATTTGAACCAAACTTTGACACCCTAATATTTTAACTAATCTTGTATAATATTGCAAGATTTGACTTATCGGTCCACTCCTTCTAGCTCCTCCCCTACAAAGGGTGAATATTTTGAAAGCTTTTAAATCTCATATGCTCATATCCATCAAGAACCTCCAATCTATTTTGGATAAAATTATTCACGTATCGCTAAGTTTTATGATGCATTTACTCAGAAATATGGCTCATAAATGTTTATATTTATATACAAAATAAAGCGATTATACACGCGAATTCTTAAATTATGTATAGTGGATATCGGATATAATAAACTCAAAAAAACCGGAGATTTCTTTCTTATATGCGTTTTTTTCTTATATGGAATTATCGGATATAAAAAGTATAAGCTCGGTGTTTTTGATAATATTTCTTATATGAGATGTGCTTATATCCGATATCTACTGTATTTGCAGATGTTTCTACTTTCAAAGTACTTTTGACCGCAGTTTTATTGAGCGGATTTTAACACGGCTGGTCTCAGTAGATTCAGCACGTAAAAACTAAAATCACGCGGTGTTCAACCCTATAAATAGGTTTTTTTATAAAAATGTTCTTGAGATATACATCAATCGAAGTAAAATCACGAGACCTACAATGCTATAATAAGTTTAAGACTTCAACTAGCTCGTCCGAAAACAGGGAAATTTTGGCTTCAAAAAGTTGAATGCTGTGGAAATAACGAAAAATCATACATTCATTGTATGTTTTTTTTTTTTCAAAATAATCAGGGTAATATTCTAAGACGATCTAGCTATGTCCATCAGTCTGTTGTAATCACTCTAGCATCTGCAGAAACTGAGCTAGCTGTCCAAAAATATGCACAGAAGTGCCAGAGCTATATCAGTCGACGTGTAGGCATATCCCCCATATAACGGTGCCTCCAAATTTTCTCTACTTTGAACACGTTTTGAACCGAAATGGCTTTATTTGATATTTTGGATTCTCATTAGGTATTAAATGTCTGTATCAAAAATTGTCAATATTGAACCACTTGTCAGTGTAGCCCCCAAAAAACGATACAATAAAAATTTCAGTATGCTGGAAATTATGGACAAGTCTTTGGGGATTTTAATGGGCGGAGAATCTCCCTACCAAAAATGGTCAATATTGATGCACTTTTTACGGTAGCTCTCATGTAACGGAATCGGCTGTACTTTGATATTTTGGATTTACCAAAATTTATTTACCAAAAATTATTATTAATTATTCAGTGCGGCCCCTATATAACGGTCATCCTCCAATTTACAGTATGTTCACGGTTATTGGGCATTTTTAACACGTAAATAAATTTTATTTATTCATCACATTTATTTGCAATGGTTCTTAGCATGAATGGTGATAAATTCGTAGTATAGCTCGGCACAGATTCTTAGTACTCTGAGTCGAAAGTCCGGCTATATTGCTTTGCATATTGTACATTACAGATTTTTAATTCACCGTCAGATTTAAGTTCTTCGAAAATTTAAACGTCTCAAAATTTGCCGTTCTTAAAATTGTGAATTTTTAAAATAGATTTTGCTCATTGTAGTAACATTTGAAAATTTTTTATAAAAATAAACATTTATTTTATCACGTGTGTTGAAGTTGTCAATCATAAATATTTTGGAGAGTTTTGCGAAGATCACGGTATTATTTTATTTTGTCTTTTTTATTTTATCACTTTTATTATTTAAACCGGTATAGGTCAAGAAATATAACGTGTATGGGCTAGTGAATACTTTTATTGTAATTATTTCAGACGAATTCAACAGTTCTTCACAATTTATAGGTATAACATATTTTCGTAGCAATCGACTTTTTTTTTTTTTGAGTAAAATGGAGTATTTTTCTACAACTATAACATATTAATCAGCTATCGCATGTATTTCGTTTGTGATAAATAGTATATATTGAGTAAGCAACAGACTTAAAAAAGAGGGTGGTGTGTTACACAAACACTCGGAGTTTACTTTTTTATTTTTAAGATTTTACAACAAAGTACGACTCAAATATTACATGAAATTCGCAACATTTTAACCTTTACCACATATTGTCTGGAACTTAATTATATATAATTGGCACAGCGTTTTCTAATTAATTCCCTAATAGATCCCCTGCAGTCAATGCGTTAAATGTAGGTAATTGTTTACTTTAATCTACAAGGTTAATTAGATAATGCCGACATCATTCTCGTTTTCATAATTTAAAGATAAATATGAGATATACTCGTATATGCTTCATTTTTACAAATAAAACCCTAAAGGCTTTTCTTGTTATTATGCAGCGTATTTTTGTGAGGCTTAGCACAACATACAAACATACAACAACAATAAGATATAATATGTGTATGAAAAAAAATACATAGGTAAAAAATGAGAAACCTCAAAACATTATGGAAACCACAATATGTGTAAGAGTGTGTGTGTGGTCGGTTTTTCTCTCTCTCTCAAATGAAAGTAAAAAGTGTATGGAATTTAGAGAACACAACACAACATTAATCAGGTGTAAAAGATTTACCAGCCTAGAGATATGCAATGAACTTTCATAATACCTAAAAGTTATGTTGTATGTTGTGCTTATTTCAAGGTTAACAGTTTGAAGTAGGCTTTAAATAAATAATATGGAATGGGCTAATTCTTAAGGTTATTAAGAATTTACTTTTTTTAGGAAAATAAGCTCAAGTCATTTTTTTGCGAAAGATTTTCACAAAAAATTCCAGTGGATAAACTTTGTGAAAGTTTTAAACATTTCGCTTTCTGTTGCCTTTCGAAATCTTATGTTTTGTTGGTTATGCTGTAGTTATTTTGCTCTCTTCCATTCAAGTCCAATGCTAAGAAAACCACAAACCATGTTGGATTAGAAGAACATTCTCTATATATTTTTGCAAAAGTTTTGAACATTCAACACCTGTGTGTGTGTGGGTTATGTTAGAATTCAGGTCAGATTTTTTATTTCATTTACTTTACTAACTGTAGATAAATCCATATATATATATATGAATGGTGTGCTTTAATTTCATTTTCAGTTCTTTGTTTTGCTAAATTCTTTTGCCAAGTATTGTAGGTAGAAGTAAGAGGGAAATTTATGAATTTGTTTGTGTGTATTAACTTTTGTACGGCACATATGGTGTTCTAAGAAATGCCTTTCTACAGGGAGCAAAAAGTTTATCACTAATTTCTTACTTCTACTTATATATATATATATATACATTAGCATAAAGATTCATAAACATTCGTTGTCCCAAGGTTAAGTGATATTAAATTACATGGTTCATTAAAAGGGTATTTTACTTTTGGCCAATACCCCTAAAGGTGTTTTGAGAGAAAACAAGAACAAATAATAAAACGACCTTTTCGTTTACATGTTAACCCTAATAAATTCAACGCAATATATGTAATTGTAAAAGTAACCTTAAACGATAACAAACTTTGTCGAAAATTAATGGAGGCATAAACACCAAACTTTTATTTAATTTGAAAGACAAATAAGTAAAAAAGTCAAATTCGAAAATCTATTCTTTGAAATAATTTTAGTAAGAAACCAGTGAGCGGAGCAGTATAGTCGGACGGGGCCGACCATATGATACCCTACACAACTTCCACGAAAATCTAACTTTCTGTGGCAATATTTCACGATATTTGCACACTCTTAAACGATTAGAGGTCAACCAATATTACTAATATTCAGTACAACCCATCTAATTTCTTTGCAGTATTCCCTTCACCGTCGGTTGTGTTGCGATGTTCGGCTTTCAATTGTGGCCTATAGATATAAAACATTAAATTGTCGGTCCAGTTCATCCCAAAATTATTATCTGATCATCACCGAAAATTATAGGCGTTGTCCTTGACCATACATGGATCCTCATGGAAAATTTCAAAACGATCAGAGCTATATTTCCGTCCTCTAGTGGGGTAATGGGTTACTAAATAATATCTGTATACGTAAGCACCTGTAAATATTTAAGTGTAACTCTCACATCCGAGTACACACAACAATATAATTGGTATCAATTTAAAGGTCAACCACTCCTCTTGGTCAACCACTCCTTCGAGAGTTAATATATTCGCCATAGAATAAATTTTTTTTAACTTTTCACACAAAAGTCAGGGTCCATTTGAACCGCTAAATATTTACCAATCTTTATGAAAACAGGCATGCTCATTCTTTGGCCCCATCTCCTACTCCATGTAAAATTTCACGACGTTCGGGTCATTGCGGCCTTTGGAGCGAACAGAAAAACCGACAAAAATTTAGTATTTGGTCCATTTCGTCCCCTAAATATTAACCGGTCTTTACCAAAAACAATAGGGGTCTTCATTGGCCAGAACCCATACTACATGCTGTGGTGGTCACAGAATTAAAACATTTACTGTGGTAAACATTTTTTGATCAGCCCTCGATTCGTTTGAAGTATTTTTGAAAATTTTTTAATTCAGAACACTTCGATATACTGCACTTAAGAGATTTAGTGTGAAAATAGAAAATTATTACATGCAATTTTTCCATAAATAACGGTTTTTATGAAAATACATCGACTTTGAAGTGGCCATATAATTAAAACATTGTGTGATTTTTTACTTTACTGCATTTTTTGAAAATATTTTTACAAAAGCTCTTAAATTTAGTTAAATTATGTAAACTAAGCACTGATAGAATCATTTACAGATAAAAATTTCTGAAAAAAATATGTAAAATCTATCAAAATTGCCAAAAATGTGTACAGTACACCTAACATTCAGAAAACACCCTTATTATAGAAAATAAAAGTCCGAATGCACCAGAAATTGCTAGAATTAGTAAAAAACAATTAATAATTCTCAAAATATATAAATATTTGAAATAAAAACTGAAAAAATGGGAATTAACCTAAAGGAGCGATTCAATTTCAATAGCCTTTACTAAAGAAGACCGGAATATTTTTGCTGTATGTGAGAAAATATCGATTGATATCGCTATTTATTATATCAAATCGATTGTTCGAGTAGTACAGAATATATTTTATCAAAAAATATATCAGTCACAACAGAACGAACAGAGATCAACGCCTATGTTGACGAGTAAAGGTTTCTGGCACACAGCAGCATTTTTGATGTTCAACAAAAGTCTTCAAATATTTGTCAAACTGTAATTTTTTTCCTTCCTTGTTACTAAAATAGATTAAGTGGAAGTTATTCTCTTCATAAAATATTATTTTGGAAAAATATTGTCATGTTCAATATATTTTAAGGGTCAAGAGTTGACCATCAACCATGCTGCTGTGTGCCAGAAACCTTTACTCGTCAACATAGGCGTTGATCTCTGTTCGTTCTGTTGTGACTGATATATTTTTTGATAAAATATATTCTGTACTACTCGAACAATCGATTTGATATAATAAATAGCGATATCAATCGATATTTTCTCACATACAGCAAAAATATGCCGGTCTTCTTTAGTAAAGGCTATTGAAATTGAATCGCTCCTTTAGGTTAATTCCCATTTTTTCAGTTTTTATTTCAAATATTTATATATTTTGAGAATTATTAATTGTTTTTTACTAATTCTAGCAATTTCTGGTGCATTCGGACTTTTATTTTCTATAATAAGGGTGTTTTCTGAATGTTAGGTGTACTGTACACATTTTTGGCAATTTTGATAAATTTTACAGATTTTTTTCCAGAAATTTTTATCTGTAAATGATTCTACCAGTGCTTAGTTTACATAATTTAACTAAATTAAAGAGCTTCTGCAAAAATATTTTCAAAAAAATGCAGTAAAGTAAAAAATCACACAATGTTTTAATTATATGGCCACTTCAAAGTCGATGTATTTTCATAAAAACCGTTATTTATGGAAAAATTGCATGCAATAATTTTCTATTTTCACACTAAATCTCTTAAGTGCAGTATATCGAAGTGTTCTGAATTAAAAAATTTTCAAAAATACTTCAAACGAATCGAGGGCTGATCAAAAAATGTTTACCACAGTAAATGTTTTAATTCTGTGACCCGGGACTGTATAATTTTTCATGCATAGGTTAATTCAGTTGATATAGAGTTGCTTAGTTTCATGGACATCGGTTCATGGGACAAAATTATGTAAATCAATTTAAAGCAAATATCAATCGGACACCCGTTGATTATTTGGATAAATATCTGATAACACCTATATTTACCTATATTTAAATCTGAACCGCTTTCAATGAGACTTGCCAGAGATAAATTTGTATTAACCAGCGATTAATTTATATTGACTTCATTCTACAAAATTGTGTGGCAATTGGACAAACTCAGGGTCTTTAGTGCACAATTAACCTTAAATCGGACGAAAACATATATGGGAGCTACATCTAAATCTGAACCGGTTTTCAGGAAACTTAACGCACATCATTTAAGACCTAATTCATAACGCTATACCAAATTTCGTGCAAATCGTAAGATATATTGCGACTTTGGTACACCATTTTCATTAAATCGGACGAAAATACATACATGAGGTAGTTCTAATTTGGAACCGATTTTCAGGAAACTTAACACACATCATTCTAGATCTAATTCATTACGCTGTGCCAAATTTCGTGCAATTCGAATAATATATAGGGACTTTGGTACACCATTTACCTTAAATCGGACGAAAATATATATGGGAGCTATATCTAAATCTGAACCGATTTTTAGGAAACTTAGTACACATCATTATTGACCTAATTCTTTACGCTGTGTAAAATTTCGTGCAAATCGAAAGATATATAAAGACTTTGGTGCGCCATTTACAAAAAATTGGACGAAAATATATATGGGAGCTATATCTAAATCTGAACCGACTTTTAGGAAACCTAGTACACATCATTATCGACCTAATTCTTTACGCTGTACCAAATTTCGTGCAAAACGAAAGATATATAGGGACTTTGGTGCACCATTTACAAAAAATCGGACGAAAATATGTATTGGAGCTATATCTAAATCTGAATCGATTTTCAGGAAACTTAACACACATCATTTTAAACCTAAATCATTACGCTGTACTAAATTTCGTGCAAATCGAATGATATATTGGGACTTTGGTAGACCATTTACCTTAAATCTGACGAATAGATATATATATGGGAGCCATATGTAAATCTGAACCGATTTTTCCCAATTTCAATATGGTTCGTCCTTGGGCCAACAAAGTGACCTATGCCAAATTTCATCCAATTCCGATAATAAATGCGACCTGTACTTTGTTTACAATTTAACATGGACAGACGGGCATGCATAAATCGACTCAGAAGTGAAGTATGCATATTCTCAAAAGGAACCATATGTCTATCTCGTGTCCTTTTGCCTGTTACAAACATATGCACAAAGACATAATACCCTGTACCACAGTGTGGTGAAGGGTATAAAAATAAGGATTCTTAAATAAATATCGGTTCAAAATCAACTCTTCTAAAAAAATCCACCCTTTAATTACTGCTTTAAAAATATTGCATAGTCCTTCAGGAAATATATTATAGAGTCAAGCTCCTATTTGTCTTTATATATTGCTTAAAAATGCCGCCTATTTGGTTCCTTAAAAATTCAAATAAAAGTGTATTTATACATAATTTGAATTGTATAACAAAAGTATATCTACTAAAACTAATATTTTGTCGGAATTTTTTTAAACAAAATTTGAAATTCCTTTTTTATTTGCTAGTCTCTAATTTACAATATTTCGCATGGTTAATAGCCTAAAATTATGCTATTGATTGTAAGGCTATTAGCATTCATTATATTGTTTTTAAATGAAACCTTTATCAATGTTTCTATGCCACATTAACTTTGACTTCTAAACAAACTATTTAGCAAGAGGATTAACAAAAATATTTCCTAAAACTAATGTCACATTCCATTGCGAGATAAGGGTCGTTAGAGTTTTAAAATTGTTTTATGATTTATGCATATAACTTTTTGAGGTTAAGTTCGAGCAACAAGTATTTTGCTGGATGTCAAATCGACCTTTTTTCTCATTATAAAATTTCTCGATTAGCAGACCCAACTTTACACTAGAAAATTACAACATTTGTAGGATGTCACAGGGCCTTTTTTCGATTTTTTAAATTTCCTGATTGGAAACAGAATCTCCTTATATTACATAAGTTTTCAGTCATGGGATATTAAAATTCCAAATATTTAATATGAGGTTAAAGTGGAGAAACAAATGAAAATATTTCATATTTACTTTTGTTGTTGGCTAATACAACCTCCACAAAGTATACTATGGTTAACATCAATCAGATATGACCATTACACAGCTGTGTAAACACATTTTCAGGTTTTGATATTATTTTCTTTAAAAGAAAATTCCGTATAAAACAGGAGCAAATAACGTACAGAAAATAAACAATGTCGTACACTTTTTTTGTACACTTTTAGGCTAACAGATACAAAGTCTTTGTTTTTGGTTTAGAAAATACAAAAAAAAAAAAAATAACCAACCGAAAATTCATTTAACAACAAATGACTATGGGATGGCCAACAACAAACCACATGACACCACAAAATTTCATAGACAAAGAAGGACACCACAAACAGACATGTCGCGTAAATTTGTGATGTTGCAAAACAAATGAAGCATGAAACATTTTGGGAGAGTCATTGTTGGTCGAGTCTATCCAACCAAAATCAAAAAGGTCACATAGAGAGCTATTGTTCTTCGATGTTTTTTTCTGACTGTGTTGCCTAATGGTAGGAAATAATTTATCACACAGCGCTTGGATTTTTTTGGCGACTTACATAGCAAAGCGAAAAAAATGTTACAACAAATGTGTTAAATATATAAAATATGATAGACAAAAAAGGTGATAAATTGGGTGACATAAGCTTTGTTTATCAAAGTAATTTAAATAAAATCTATGGACAATAATTTACAACAATTGCACTTTGCTTTGTTGGTGAGGTTTTAATGTGGCTGTATGCTATTTTATTTAAATATTGAAACAATTTTTAAAGAATTTGTGTGTGTAATTTTGTTTAGCATACTTTTGGTAGTTGTATCTTCAATGGGAGATATTGTGAAATGGAAATTGATATGTGAGGTCATATCAATAAGCTAATGCTGGGATTTAAATAAAATATAAATTTATATAAAAACCAATGGTCGTATAAATTTCATTCTGTAAAAATTTCAAATTGTTCAAACCTTTCATAGCCCTTAAAAAATTCTTTGAAACTTCTATAAATCCAATAATAATCGATTGCTATTAAAAACTAATATTCAAAAATGTATAGTCCTCGAAAAATAGCGTCTGAAAATATTATTTTAACAATTTAACCATATGACAATTCTTAAAAAATCCACGCCTATATTGATGGTCCTAAAAGATCCATGCCTATCGTTTAAAAATCCATAATTTGTGAAGAACAGTATTTTATATAATCCATTCTTAAGACCGTCCTTAAAAAACCAGAAATTCACGCATTTGTAAATACTTTTTAAAAATACAAGTTTTTTTTAATTCCTTAAAAATATCGTTAAACAATCCATGCTTCTACAGGCCCGTAAAAGTATATAAACTCCATTAATTCTTCATTTAATGTTTTGATGGACATAAAAAAATCTTTGTCCTATTACATAATATTTTTCAAAAAGTATTCATTACGCTGTGCCACATTTCGTGCAAATCGAAAGATAATATAAATTAAATCGGACAAAAATATATATAGGAGCTATATATATGTTTTGGACCGATTTTCAGGAAACTTAATACACATATTTCTAGACCAAATTTAGTACGATGTGCCAAATTTCGTGTAAATTGAAATATATATAGGGACTTTGGTACGCCATTTGCATTAAATCGGACAAGAAAACATATATGGGAGCTATATCTAAATCTGAACAGATTTTCAGGAAACTTAACGCATATCATTCTATACCTAATTCATTACGCTGTGACAAATTTCGTGCAAATTGAAAGATATATAAGGACTTTGGTGGACCATTTACATTAAATCGGTCTAAAATATATGAGGGAGCTATATCTAAATCTGAACTGATTTTCAGAAAACTTAACACATATCATTCTATACCTAATTCATTACTCTGTGACAAATTTCGTCCAAATCGAAAGATATATAGTGACCTTGGTGCACCATTTACATTAAATCGGACGAAAATATATATGGGAGCTACATCTAAATCTGAACCGATTTCCAGGAAACTTATCACGCATCATTCTATACCTAATTGATTACGCTGCGCCAAATTTGGTGCAAATTGAAAGATATATAGGGACTTTGGTGGACCATTTACATTAAATCGGACGAAAATATATATGGGAGCTATATCTAAATCTGAACCGATTTCCAGGAAACTTATCACGCATCATTCTATACCTAATTCAGTACACTGTGCCGAATTTTGTGCAAATCGAAAGATATATAGAGACTTTGGTGTCATTTCCATTAAATTAGTCGAAAATATATATTGGATCTATATCTAAATCTGAACTGATTTTTCCCAATTTCAATAGGTTTCGTCCTTGGGCCAAATAAGTGACCTATGCCAAATTTCAGCTAAATCGGATTA
>NW_026874013.1:0-15514 GCF_032173495.1 Musca vetustissima | reverse complement strand
CTTGAAGCA
This sequence comes from Musca vetustissima, assembly GCF_032173495.1. Taxonomy (NCBI): domain Eukaryota; kingdom Metazoa; phylum Arthropoda; class Insecta; order Diptera; family Muscidae; genus Musca; species Musca vetustissima. The sequence continues at coordinate 15,505 of NW_026874013.1, read as the reverse complement.
CGTTATCCTAGCCCCAACCTATATAAGTGTTCAGTTCCTTTATATGTACTTTAATGGTCCTAGGCGTATTTTCCAAACGATGGTTAAACAACTTCACCCAAGAACAGTTTCAATACTTAAGGGAACCCCACCCATTCTTGATTTTAATTTTTCAAGATTTTCAATGGGCTGGTAAATCAATACCAATGCTTGTTAAGGTTTGTAACTTTGCACATATATATTTGAAGATTTAAAAAAGAAGAAAAATAATTTACAAAAAAAATTTTGTTATTGTTTTGTTGTTGTTTTTTGTAATTAAAGAAAAGTCCTTATTTTTGATGGCGGGCATGATAACTCCTCACTGGAACATCGGAATCCGAAAATTCCAACGGTGTTAGAAAGAGTACACGTCTGGCTCTCGTATAAACTAGGATTATTGACTTCGCTCTAAAATTAACAAAATGGCGGACCTTTGAAAAATCGCCGATTTTTGACCAAAACCAAGTTAAACCAGTAAGGAAAGTAGTAAAGTCGGACGGGGCCGACTATATGATACCCTTCACCACTATGGGTATATTAAACAGGACTATTAGCATGAACTTGAATGAAATAAAATATGTGATATTTATCTAAATGTGAATCTACGTAGATCTATCCATAAAGTATGTAAATCGACTTCAAACAAATATAAATAGGTCATCCGTTGGGCTATGTCTGTACTTCTAGAAAACGAAACTACATAATTCTATGCTCAATTTTGTACGTTGTGCAAAATTTGATGTCAAACTGACTAACATGAGGAGTTTGATGCGCAATTTACTTGAAATCGGGCCAAATATTAAGCGATTTCAAACAAACTTGTCACAGGATACGTTATACTAATTTCAGAACGTTTTGTTCCTATTGGTTCCTTGGTGCGTCAAGTACTTAAAATCAAACTATAATAAAATGGAGCTATATCTAAATGTGGACCGATTTTCACGAAACAACGCAGACATCAATCTAGGCTCAATTCAGTACGTTATGCCAAATTTCGTGCAAATCGATAGATATATAGGGACTTTGGGGTACCATTTACATGAAATCGGACGAAACTATATATGGGAGCTATATCTAAATCTGGACCGATTTTCACAAAACTTTACATACATCATTCTAGACTTAAGTGATTAGGCTGTACCAAATTTCGTGCAAATCGAAAGATATATAGGAACTTTGGGGCACCATTTACATGAAATCGGACGGAACTATAAGTGGGAGCTATATCTAAATCTGAACCGATTTCCACGAAACTATACATACATCATTCTAGACCTAAATGAATAGGCTGTACCAAATTTCGTGCAAATCGAAAGATATATAGGGACTTTGGGGTACCATTTACATGAAATCGGACGTAACTATATATGGGAGCTATATCTAAATCTGAACCGATTTCCACGAAACTATACATACATCATTCTAGACCTAAATGAATAGGCTGTACCAAATTTCGTGCAAATCGAAAGATATATAGGGACTTTGGGGCACCATTTACATGAAATCGGACGAAACTATATATGGGAGATATATCTAAATCAGGACCGATTTTCATGAAACTTGGCAGACATCATTCTAGGCTCAATTCAGTACGTTATGCCAAATTTCGTGGAAATCGAATGATATATAGGGACTTTGGGGCACCATTTACATGAAATCGGACGAAACTATATATGGGAGCTATATCTAAATCTGGACCGATTTTCTCTAAACTTGGCTGAAATCACTCTAGGCTTAATTCAGTACGTTATGCCAAATTTCGTGCAAATTAAAAGATATATAGGGACTTTGGGGCACCATTTACATGAAATCGGACGAACCTATATATGGGAGCTATATCTAAATCTGGACCGATTTTCCCGAAACTTGGCAGACATCACTCTAGGCTTAATTCAGCACGTTATGCCAAATTTCGTGCAAATCAAAAGATATATAGGGACTTTGGGGCACCAATTACCTGAAATCGGACGAAACTATATATGGGAGCTATATCTAAATCTGGACCGATTTTCACGAAACTTGGCAGACATCATTATAGACCTAAATGAATAGCCTGTACCAAATTTCGTGCAAATCGAAAGATATATAGGGACCGTTTACATTAAATCGGTTAAATATATATATGGGAGCTATATCTAAATCTGAACCGATTTTTCCCAATTTCAATAGGGTTCGTCCTTGGGCCGAATAAGTGACCTGTGCCAAATCTCATCCAATTCGGATCATAAATGCGACCTGTACTTTGTTTACAATTTAACATCGACAGACAGACGGACGGACGGACGGACGGACATGCATAAATCGACTTAGAAAGTGATTCTATGCATATTCTCAAAAGGAACCATGGGTCTATCTCGATTATTTTTGCCTGTTACAAACATATGCACAAAGACATAATACCCTGTACCACAGTGTGGTGAAGGGTATAAAAATAAGGAAGATCTTAACCGATTGGCTTTATCCTAGTTCATACGATAGCTATACACTCACAGAGAAACGTGTAAAAATTTGAAATCGATTGGGTTATTAGTTTTTGAGTTATCGTGCCCGCCATTCGCAAAAGAGAAAAACGCGTTTAAAGTTTGAGAAGCCCTTTAGCCGTCACTTGATGCTGACACAATAAATCGGCTATATCTTCAAGAGTTCTTGAGATTTTCACTTGAAATTTTGTAGAGACATTCTTGAATTAGTGTAGAATCGAATTAAATAAAAAAAATTGACCCCGAGAATGGGGGGGGGTCCCCTTAACAAGTGAAAAAGCGTTAAGTTCGGCCAGGCCGAACTTTGGATACCCTCCACCATAGATATGCTGGCAGGTACTAGAAATGAAAATATAGGGAACATACCAAAAAGTGGACCTATACCCTCAGCCTTATGACTAATGAGGGTGTATACCCTTTAACACGGTGAAAATGTGCCTCATTATACCCTTCACCACACTGTGGTACAGGGTATTATGTCTTTGTGCATATATTTGTAACAGGCAAAAATAATCGAGATAGACCCATGGTTCCTTTTGAGAATATGCATAGAATCACTTTCTGAGTCGATTTATGCATGTCCGTCCGTCCGTCTGTCCGTCTGTAGATGTTAAATTGTAAACAAAGTACAGGTCGCATTTATGATCCGAATCGGATGAAATTTGGCACAGCTCATTTGTTTGGCCCAAGGACGAACCCTATTGAAATTGGGAAAAATCGGTTCAGATTTAGATATAGCTCCCATATATATTTTCGTCCGATTTAATGTAAATGGTCCCTATATATCTTTCGATTTGCACGAAAATCGGCACAGCGTAATGAATTAGGTCTAGAATGATGTGTGTAAAATTTCATAAAAATCGGTTCAGATTTATATATAGCCCTCATATATATCTTCGTCCGATTTAAGGTAAATTGTGTACCAAAGCCCCTATATATCTTTCGATTTGCACGAAATTTGGCACACCGTAATGAGTAAGGTCTAGAATGATGTATGCCAAGTTTCGAGAAAATCGGTTCAGATTTAGATGTAGCTCACATATATATCTTCTTCCGATTTAAGGTAAATTGTGTACAAAAGCCCCTATATAAATTTCGATTTCCACGAAATTTGGCACAGCGTAATGAATTATGTTTAGAATGATGTATGCCAAGTTTCGAGAAAATCGGTCAAGATTTAGATATAGCTCCCATATATAGTTTCGTCCGATTTCATGTAAATGGTGCCCCAAAGTCCCTATATATCCTTCGATTTGCACGAAATTCGGCATAACCTACTGAATTGAGCCTAGAATGATGTCTGCCAACTTTCGCGAAAATCGGTCGAGATTTAGATATAGCTCCCATATATAGTTTCGTCCGATTTCATGTAACTGGTACACCAAAGTCCCTATATATCCTTCGATTTGCACGAAATTTGGCATAACGTACTGAATTAAGCCTAGAATGGTGTCTGAAAAGTTTCATGAAAATCGGTTCTGATTTAGATATATCTCCCATATATAGTTTCGTCCGATTTCATGTAAATGGTGCCCCAAAGTCCCTATATATCTTTCGATTTGCACGAAATTTGGTACAGCCTAATCACTAGAATGATGTCTGCCAAGTTTCGAGAAAATCGGTCCAGATTTAGATATAGCTCCCATATATAGTTTCGTCCGATTTCATGTAAATGGTGCCCCTAAGTCCCTATATATCTTTTGATTTGCACGAAATTTGGCATAACGTACTGAATTATGCCTAGAGTGATGTCTGCCAAGTTTCGAGAAAATCGGTCCAGATTTAGATATAGCTCCCATATATAGTTTCGTCCGATTTCATGTAAATGGTGCACCAAAGTCCCTATATATCCTTCGATTTGCACGAAATTTGGCATAACGTACTTAATTGAGCCTAGGGTTCGTCCTTGGGCCAAATAAGTGACATGTGCCAAATTTCATTCAAATCGGATCATAAATGCGACCTGTACTTTGTTTACAATTTAACATCTACAGACGGACGGACGGACGGACATGCATAAATCGACTCAGAAAGTGATTCTATGCATATTCTCAAAAGGAACCATGTGTCTATCTCGTTTCCTTTTGCCTGTTACAAACATATGCACAAAGACATAATACCCTGTACCACAGAGTGGTGAAGGGGGGCGAATATTAATAATTTTTGGTAGAGAGATTTGTTACCCTATACGACTACAAAATACCAAATTGAACCCCAAAAAACCGAAAATTAGGGATACCCTTATATGGGGGCTATCCGAAAAAATGGACTTATATTCATAATTTTTTGCGGAGAGATTTGGTACCTATTAAGAACTCAAAATATTTAATTAAATTAATTCGGCGGAAAAATACGATCAAAACCCCCAAAATACTGAAAATTAGGCAGAACCGTTATATGGGGGCTACCATAAAAAGTGGACCTATACTTATAATTTTTTGTGGAGATATTTGGTACCCAATAAGAACCCAGTGTAGCAAACCCCAAATAACCCCAAAATACCGAAAATTTGGGGGTATTCTTATATGGGAGCTATGCATAAACGTAGACCGTAGACAAAAGACTCTATGCAAAATTTTGGCACCTATCACAATTCGTTTAGACGCTAGAGTGATTAAAGCAGACAGACGGACGGACATGGCTATATCGTAATAGAATTTTACACTGATCAAGAATATATATACTTTATAGGGTCGGAAATGACTATTTCGATGAGTTACAAACGGAAAAACCAAATTAATATACCCTCCATACTATGGTGGAGGGTATAAAAATGATTTGCAATTGTAGCACATGTTAACATGATCCCGATCGAAATTAAATTTGAAAGTTATGCTTATACCTGATTCAATGTGGATCATGCGTAAATATAGCATGTTATACCTAAGTCGATAAAAATGTTCTTTGTTGCATAATATCGGAGGAAAGTAAGAAAAATAATATTCATCCCAATTTTTTGCTTACCAAATATCCTCCGAAGTTGCATTATGTGTACCCTGCATGTTACATACTAAGGCCCTGTGCCACAATAGTAATCCAAAATGGCATATAATAAAAGTGTGTAGGTCTCCACTATTTAAACACTCTACACACTTTTAGGCTGCAAAACAAACATGCAATAAAACATTGTCCTAAATACTGGTGTAGGGAATAATAACATAGTACTATTTATAATTTGTTTTTTTTCCTACCTCACAAAAGTAGCAAGAAGATGTACTTCCGGCATTGTTTTCGTATTCGTAGCATACCGAATTTCTCTGCCAACAGCTTCACCTTTCAACATATTTTTTTGCAGTATATGCTTTCAGAGTTGTTTTCTCCAAGCTTGGCCTTTGCTTTGTTGATTTGACTTCCTTTCTTACAGCAGCTACTTCTCAGTTTATGTTGAACGTGGGAGTTATTGAAACTCTGTGTAACTATTAGTTTCCTTTTTAGTGCGGATTTTTTTCTGTTGTTTTCATTATTTTTTGTCATATTTTTGTTCTTATATTATTCATTGCCATTTCCTATTGTTTTCTTATCCTGTTGTAACTTACTAATATTTGTGTTCTTATTTTGTCGTACAAAACCAGAGAGCGGTACAAAGAAAAGATGGGTGAATTTGGTCTAATAAGAGGTTGGTGACATATTGGAGAAATAGGAACCGTATAAATAAACAGATTAAAAAATATATGACAAAGTGCAGTGCATTGATAACGTGAGTAGAACCTTTAAAAATTTCTTGATATGGACCTAAAATGAAATGTTTCTCCTAGAAGAAGTTTTAAACGAAATTAAACGATGCTAGGACTATGCCCTAACTCATTAAAAATAATTAAAGCGATTAAGCCTTTAGTAGGTATATAGGGTGAGTATTATTTAAAAACATGGACCAATATTTAGGTAATCCGAAGTGTCAAGTTGGAAAATGCGTAAAAACCTTCAAAGTATAGATCAATCTAAGATTCATTATCTTCGTCGATTATCATTATCTTCGTGAAAATTTCTTGATCTGTTTTTTATTATAAATCGCAACCGTTTTATTCGTTCCATACCGTTTCAAAATTATCATCATTTTTATTACAAACACCACTATATTGTTTTCTCGTAAAGTCTTCCGTATTGGTTTGTTTATTTCGGGTGCAACTACTTGTTTTTTTTTAGTTTTTTATTCTGTCCTTAGGAACTCAACTATCATTTTCCTTTCTCTTGTTTTGTGTAATTTCAGCTTCTTTTAGTTTTTGTGCTATCTTTTTCATTTCCAGCCAACACTAAGACAGAGGGTGTTTTGTATTTGCCATGTAAATACTTGAGATACGTGTTTAAATATATTGTCTCTTTTTCCATTTTGTTTGGTTATAGGAACTATGATAAGTATTATTGTTTTTTTTTATTCAAAGTTTTCCTATTTTTGTTGCTGTATATATATGGTATCTATATGTAAGATATTTGGTACACTTGTAATAATCAATAAAATAGAAATAAATACTAATACTCATTGGTGTTGATTCCCAAATATACATAGATATATAGTTTGGCCCGCTGAATGTTTTTATACAATCCCAATGTACCCTCAATCAGTACGTATAATTCCGACTTGGCAACAACAATTCTCGTTAAATTGCGCTTTCCGATTTTAGCCTATTTAAAAAAACTCGACGAGGTCAGATCAAAAATCGACATATTACTGAAAATCAATTAAACAAAAAGTGCGTCAACCATTAGGCGGACATTTAAAATAAATAACAACAATCGGAGCTTTCAAGAGAAAACTCATTATAGGCTAGGGCCTTGAATATACCGAAAACGATGCGAAAGAAAATATCTTTAAAACAGTAAGGAAAGTAGTAAAGTCGGACTGATCCGACCATATGGACCCTTCACCACTTTTTTATATTTTACATATGTATCTTTACAGACGTCGCCTTTTCGAAGGGACATTGACATGGCATTGAACGAACTTAAATAGATGATATTTATGTATATGTGAACTTATGCTAAATTTCTGAAACTTATGCTAAATTTAATTTCATTCGTACAGATTTAAAGTTGTTTGCGTACAATGGGTCAAACAATCGATTAAATCGGTTTAAAGCAAATTTAATACACGCTAGTCGGTATGCCGCGTAGGGGATGATAGATACCAAGCAACGGCTCTGATTAGCTTTAACATGGCGAAGTGCGCACGCTATACAGATGAAATAGTGAGCAGGGGAGTTCAGAACTATAAAAAAATGGGTTGAGGCGTCGGGTTAGTTGCTCTCGGAAAACCCAACCTACTATGAAAAAGCAAAGAAAAAGAAAACCAAACCCCCCTAATGTTGATATAAAGGACCACGATCTGCGAATCTGCACTTGGAATGTGCGCACATAAGAACCGATATTATTATTATTGCCTTACAGGAAATGCGATGGAAAGGGACAGGCGTAAGTAAATCAGACGACTACGCCCTGTATTATAGCTGCCATGAAACGAGACATGAATTTGGCTGCGGATTTATGGTTAACAGGAGAATAAAAGACCTTGTCTCCAGATTCACTCCAGTAGATGAGCGAATTGCTATAATCCGTATAAAAGCGAAGTTCTTTTACATCAGTCTAATTTGCGCCCATGCTCCGACCGAAGATAAAGATGAACAGACCAAAGATATATTTTATGAGCGCCTAGAAACAGCATATGACCGTTGCCCTGGCCATGACATTAAAATTCTGCTAGGAGATTTTAGTGCAAAAATCGGAAGGGAAAATATCTTTGGCCCCACCGTCGGAAAATTCAGCCTTCATGAAGAAACATCCGATAACGGTATGAGGTTGATTGACTTCGCGGCAGCAAAAAACATGGTAGTTAGCAGCACCAGATTCAAGCATCTCGATATACACAAGGCCACCTGGATTTCTCCTGATCAAGTAACGAGAAATAAAATTGATCATGTTGTGATAGACGGAAGGCATGCATCCAGTGTTTTAGACGTCCGATCGATCCGAGGAGCGAATATCGATTCGGACCATTACCTTGTGGCAGCCAAGGTACGCACCCGTCTAAATGTTGCAGCAAAGGTGCGATCTAATACAACACGGAAACTCGACGTCGAAAAGCTGCAAACACAACAGGTAGCCGAGGCCTACTCCGCTCAACTTACCCATCTGCTTGAAGAAAGCACTTCTTGTCCCGATAATAGTATAGAAGCACAATGGCAAAGAATTGCCCACTCCCTACAAACTGCAGCAAACAGAACAATTGGGTACCAAAAACCACCACCAAGAAACCCATGGTACGATCAGGAGTGTCGTATTGCTACTGATGTGAAAAACGCAGCGTATAGGGCAACCCTGCAGACAGTAGCAACACGTAACGTGATGGAGAATTATCGGGAGAAAAGGAGAGAGGAGAAACGTGTTTTCAGAAAAAAGAAGAAAGAACAAGAAAAACGTGAGCGTGAGCAAATCGAGATGTACAGGAGTCAGAATGAAGTCCGGAAATTTTACCAACGAGTAAAACACCAAACCGAAGGCTTTGGTGCAGGCACATCCTCCTGTAGAGATGAAGAAGGAAACCTGGTGACAGATACAGACAGCGTGTTGAGGATCTGGAAGGAGCATTTCGAAAAGCTGCTAGTATCAAATAGTGGCGATGAAGAAGATACCCCAGAACCAATAGGAGATGATGGTATAGAGTGTATACCACCTAGTCACTCTGCGCCAAATCCTGGAAAAGACCCACGAAAAACACATCGACACATATCACCTATTTGTCGACTATAAAGCCGCATTCGACAGCCCTATCCGTTCAGAGGTGTTTAAAGCCATGTCTGCGTTCGGCATTCCTGCAAAATTAATACGGCTATGCAGGATAACTTTAAGTGGCACAAGATCAGCCGTTAAAGTAGGAAAGGACCTATCGGAGCCCTTCACTACCGAACGAGGATTCAGACAAGGTGACAGTTTGTCGTGTGATCTTTCTAACATCCTACTGGAAAAGGTCGTACGAAACGCAAAGGTGAACAGAAATGGCACTCTGTACACCAAACAACACCAGTTACTCGCCTACGCCGATGACATCGATATAATGGGTCGAACATTGCGAGCGGTAACAGCCACCTTTGAACAAATTGAAAAGGAGTCTGCCAAAGTGGGTCTGGCAGTAAACGGCGAGAAGACCAAGCTGATGGTATCAACGCGCAAGACGTCCAGTAGACTCGGACCAACTGTGGAACTTGAGAACTACAGCTTCGAGGTAGTTAAAGACTTTATATACCTTGGTACCGCCATAAATAAAACGAATGATATCAGTTTTGAAATTCGGAGAAGGATTGTGATGGCCAACAGATGCTACTATGGTCTAAGTAAGCAGTTTAGAAACAAGGCCACCTCTCGCCAGACCAAACTCACACTTTACAAGACGCTGATACTACCCGTGCTATTATATGGATCAGAAGCATGGGTACTTGCGCAAGCAGATGAGGCAGCGCTTGGGGTGTTTGAGAGAAAAATTCTCCGAAAGATCTACGGGCCGATCTGCGTCGACGGTGAATATCGGCGTCGAATGAACCACGAGCTCTACAATTTATACGCAGACATCGACATAGTCAGTCGTATTGAGCTTCAGCGACTACGGTGGCTAGGCCATGTTGTGCGGATGAATGAAGAAGCCCCAGCTCAAAAGGCATATAAAAATGAGCCTACGGATGGTTCCCGTAGAAGGGGAAGGCCACGAATTAGATGGAAAGACCAAGTAGAAAACAACATCTTGGAACGTGGTCTTCCAAATTGGTGGACTTGCGCACAAGACCGGCGCGCTTGGAAATCTTTTTTAAGCTCGGCTTATGGAACAACCGTTCTGTAACAAGCCAGCTAAGTAAGTAAGTAAGTCGGTATGCCGCACTGTTCAAAATTTAATCTCAATCAAACGTCCGTTCGAAATATATATGGAAGCTAACGCAATCACGACATTCTAGTCTCAAATTGATACACTGTGCAAAATTTCGTGTCAATCGGACAAACATTGGAGTTTGGTGCACCATTAACCTTAAATCGGACGAAAATTTATAAGGGAGCTATATCCGAATCTGAACCGATTTCAACGAAACTTACCAGAGTTTAAATTATATGAACTTCAGTACATTCTACAAAATTGAGAAACTTTGAGTCTTTAGTGCAAAATTTACATAAAATATATATATATTAGCATATGCCCGCAACTTCGTTAGCGAATGTAGGAAATATTTAAACTTGCATTAACATATTATTTTATTTTCACAGCAAACTGCATATGTCAGAAAATCCAATTCACACATTAATATCGACCATAAATTAAATTTGAGTACCATTTAGTACTAAATTTCATCCATAAGTACCCTGTTCAACCATCCAACAAAACTTCATGCATATCCCGATCTTACACCCCCACAATGATTCCAAATTCAAATTTCAGGATTCCAACTATATTGGTTCACCCACAATTTAAATTGTACCAAATTTAGTACATAGTAGTACGAATTTCCTCTTTTTTACCCCAAACCAACATCCCCATATTGATCCTAAACCCAAGTTCCAGGATTCCAACACTATCGGTTTACCCACAATCCAAATTGTAGAAAATTTAGTACACAGTATTACCAATTTCCAAAACTTCCTACATACCCCAATCCTACACCTCCACTGTGATTCTAAATCCAAGTTTTAGGTTCCTAAATCTACACCCCTACAGTGATCCTGACTCCAAATTTTATTGTTCCCGCTCTATCGGTTCACCCGGTTACACATAAGTAGCAAATTTCCAAAACAATGTACATATCCCAATCCTATACTCCGACAATAATGTTAATATCAATTTTCAGGATTCAAGCTCGATGTGTACCTCTAAATTAAATTTGTACCAAATATAGTGTCATATAGTACTTTTAGTACACATGAGTACACGGTTTCAAAACCATCTCCTTATATCGACCCTACTTCCCAACCCTAATTCGAATTTCAAATTCCAAGTTTTTAGCTCTATCCGTTCACATGCTACAGAATTGTACCAAAATTAGTACATTTACATACTTTTCGGATAGTTATAGTTTTTTTCCAAAAACCCTTTGGTACATCTATCCTACACTCCAACATCGACCACCAAACCAAATTTCAGAGTTCTAGCTCCACCGGTTCGCCAAATACAAATGGCATCATATTTTGTACGTTTTAGTACTTTTCGTACCGTTCTAGTACGAATTTCCAAAAACCCAGCCTTATCTGTCACATTTGGACCAAGAGTGACCCTCACCCAAAATTTCAAGATTCTAGCTCCAGCCGTTTCGTCTGGGCGTTGATTAATCGTTAAATTAGTCAGTCAGTCAATCACTTTCCTCTTTTACTAGTATAGATATGTACGGGAGCTATATCTAACTCTAATCGGATTTTCACGAAACTAAGTACACATCATTTTAGAAGCAATTCAGTGCGCTATGCCAAATTTCGTGCAAATTGATAGATATATAGGGTCTTTTGTGCACCATTTACATTCAATCGGACAAAAATATATATGGAGCTATTTCTAAATCTGAACCGATTTCCACGAAACTTTATACACATCATTCTAGACTTAATTCATTACGCTATGCCAAATTTCCTGCAAATCGAAAGATATATAGGTGCACACATCAGTTTAGACGCAATTCGATACGCTATGCCAAATTACGTGCAAATCGAATGATATATAGGGACATTGGTGCGCCATTTCTATTAAACCGGACGAAAATATATATGGGAGCTATATCTAATTCTATACAGATTTTTACGAAACATAGCACACATTATTTTGGTCTCAATTTGATACGCTGTAACAAATTTCGTACAAATCTAAAGAACACTTTGGTGCACCATTTACCTTAAATCGGAGGAAAATATATATGGGATCTATATCTAAATCTGAACGAACGAAATTTAGCACACATCATTCTTGGCTTCATTTAGAACGCTGTGCCAAATTTCGTGCAAATCGAACGATATATAGGGACTTTGGTGCGCTTTTTCTATTAAATCGGACGAAAATATATATGGGAGTTTTATCTATATTTAAACCGATTTTTCCCAATTTCAATTGTGTTCGTCCTTGCGCCATATTAGTGACATGTGCCAAATTTCATTCAAATCGGATCATAAATGCAACCTGTACTTTTTTCACAAAAATTCATGGACGGACTGACTATGCATTTTCTCAAAAGGAACCATGGATCTATCTCGATTTCATTTTGCCTGTTACAAACGTACGCTGAGCTGAATTTTCAATCGGATAAACCTTAAGGGTTTGTTGCACCAATTTCATAAAATCGGAATTCAGAAATAGTGGTTGTTTCGATATTGGGGCCTAAAGCGTCAATTAGACATTGTCTATATCTTCAAAAGCTCTTAAATTTCAAAATCACTTCATTTTAGAAACTAAAGATGGACCATACTTATACATTGCTATAAGTCATTTTTTTCCTCCAAGTACCTTCCAATTTCCTAGATTGTAAATTGTGTCAAATAGTAACCGAAACAAATTACAAGATGTACATCTTTAACCAAAAACCAATAAATGACTATAACCACTTTGTCAGATACCTATATTTATTGGAATTCATTATCGCTTCTCTTATCGAAGACATTGTGTTCATCTTCAAATCAACATAAACCACAAAATATATTCACATTTGAATAATTTCCCATAAAATATATTGCCCTTTAAAAGTTATGACTATTTTATTTTATATACATAAATATATGAATATGAATATCAATATGAATTTGTATATATTTATCCAAATGATAATAATACTGTCACATTTAAATATCAATTATAATCAACTTAATAAATAGTTTGATATTTATTACTTTTGATATCATTATTATTGTTAGTAGCAATGGTATTGTTGTTGTTGCTGTTGGGACGACACAGTTGTGCAAAATTTTGCCATTGGCATAAATATTCCAATTCGAATTCACAGAAACTTCTCCAAACATAAATCATTCCTTATTAACTTGTCGTCATTCATATTCATTATGGCAGGTCATCAGCAAGAGCATTTAATCACTTGGAATGAGTCATAGCAGCAGCATAGCAGCAACAACAACAACATCTTTGGCAAACTTAATGAAACTAAAAGTTGGAACAAAACTGAATTTCCTCAATTCATCAATTTAAATAATTTGTCCTTCTGCTGTTGTGACTGACTGACAGAATGACTGCCTTGCTGGCTGACTGAAGATTGCCGAGCATCTTTTGAACAGAAGGCGGTTATCCACAAATTCATAGTTGTGAAGTTGGCCAAAAACGATTCCTTGCCAATCTAACAAATTTCTTCGTAATTTGAGAGTGAGAGACAAAATATAGATAGTCCTGTGTGTGGGTCCATGTGGTCTTTTGTCAATTGTGCTTGAATTGTTGGTTTTCCCCCACTTCAATGATTACTTCTCTATGATTTGCAAAATGAAATGAAATGCGGGTGTTTGTGTGGCTGTGTGTGTGAGCATTTGCCGGGTGTCAAGTTATTTCGTTCTTCTGTCATTTTGGCCCACAGAGCATCAACGATTAATATCAATTAATGTTAAATACCAATCGACATATGTCAGTGATGACTCTCGTTTTTGTGGGTTTTTGTCATTCAGTGTGTAGGATTGTTGGTATTGTTATTGCTGATGTATGGGAAATTTGTTATCTTCTCTGACATGTAGACTTATCTCCTCTGAAATACAAAAATAAAGGATTTTTGGAAACTAGCAATTGGGTAGTGAGAGAGAAATCCATTTCATTTGTAATGAAAAGACTTGAACAATAACATTGGTATTAGGAGATTCAGATTTCCTGAAATTGGGAGTGATGGAAATTAGTTTAAACAAACTTTATGAAAAGTTCGTCAACTTAAAAACCAGTGAGCGGGGCAGTATAGTCGGACGGGGCCGACCATATGATACCCTACACAACATTCACGGAAATCTAGCCTTGTGTGGTTCTATATTATGAGCATGGGTTAAATTTCTCGATATTTGCAACCTATTGACCGACTAGAAGTCAGCCAATATTACTAATATCCAGTACAGCCCTTCTAATTACTTGTCCAAATTCCCTTCACCGTCGGTTGTGTTGTGAAGTTCGGCTTTCAATTGTGGCCTATAGATTGACTCGAAAAAAAAACACATTGACCCACTACATATTGACCGATCATTATCAAAACAGGCATGCTTTTTCTTTGGCCCAATCCCCTTCTCCATGTGAAATTTCGGGCCATAATTGCGGCTTTTGGAGCGACCAGAAAAACCTACAAAAACTTAGTATTTGGTCCATTTCATCCCCTAAATATTAACCGATCTTTACCAATAGGGGTCTTCATTGGCCTGAACCCATCCTACATGCAAAAGTTCGTGAAGATTGGTCCATAACTGTGGCCTGTATCGTGCTTACAAATTATAATGGACAGACGGACGGACACACCTGTCTAGGTCGACTCATCTAGTCGAGATATGACGATCGGTATACATAATGGTGGATGTAGGACCAATATTTCGCGGTGTTACAAACTCTTGGGGCTGCACAAAGCTATAATATCCTGACAACATAGTTGTGTATAGTATAAAAATTCCAAAGCGTTTCCCTAAATATTGTGGCCTATGCCATAATTAGAACAGACAGACATTGCTTAATCGACATAGACCTCTACCCAGGACAACTATAGAATTTTGCTCATTAGAATTTAGTTATCCCAACCATGAAACACCCTTTCACCACCTCCTTTAGTATTCATTACCATAAACTTTAGGAAAAACTGCCCAACAGATTACTTATCAAGAGCATAGCAGTCATCATTGTCAGCAGCATTCGTATTTCAGTAACTTCAACTGCAAACAGATCCCACAAGAATTTCGAGGCAGCCAGCTAGCTAGCCAACCATCCAGTCATTCGCTCACTTATTGTCAGGCACATTTCTCAAATCCAACTTTGTCTTAATCATTTTCATTTAGAAGTTTTACGATTTCTACTTTTGCCTTATTCTCCCTCTAGTTGTCGATGT